>NC_048288.1:13925219-14225219 GCF_009762535.1 Notolabrus celidotus
AAGTATTGTTTTAACAAAGGTGATGAGAGTGCAGAGTTTGCTGCTTTTTATGTCAATGATATTCTTGTTGGAACCAGACATCATTCAATCAACCTCAGTCACTGGTATACAAGAAAAATGACAGCTCTAGAAACAAACAGAAAAAAATAATTCAGAAGAAAAGAACGAGACAATTTCAGAAAAAAAGTCTTTGATCTTTTTAATGGTTTTTTTTTATTCAAAGGCTGTAAATTTCTTATTTTCTACAGTGTAAAAGGTCACAATTTGAACTCAAGTTGAAAGGAAGTGAAGTTTGGAAAAATATGATAATATAAAAAGAACTGAGATATAGAAGAGCAACGACATCCATACAAAATGTTTCACCAGAAGTAAAGAAAACACTGTGTAAAAAAAAAAAAAAAAAAAGAAGATAAAAACCACAAGTTTAGAAAAGTTTGGAACTTATGTATCAGAAAAAAGCTTAATTGAGGAAATATGTGGAAAAATCTGCAGGGTAAGGAACATAAATATCAACACAAAGAACATAAATCTCACTATTCACAAAACATATAAAAATGCATCTGCACAATAACATGAATATATTTTTGAATAAAATGTCATGAAGAAGCAATAACAGTTATCTGAGGAATAAAAGAAACATTATTGTGAACACTCACACAGTGCACAGTCATAAGAAAATAGACAGCAGTAATGTACATTATGAACAAAAGGATATTTATTTATAGATATCTTTTCCTTTAAATATACTAGGATAGTGTAGTAGCTCTTGCACGTTTGTGCAGATTTATCTTTTTTTTAGAGTCCTGAAAATTCTCTGTGATGTCGATGTTTTCAAGCAGCAGCAACATGAGTGGCCATTTCATTAGCAATGAGAGGAGTTGCAGATTGGTTTAAAGTGCTGCTTTCTGCATGTTCCTGCCTGGAGTCCATATTCAGAAGTGCTTCAGTGATCATTACAAAAATAGAGATTTGAAGGGGCAACAGAATTAGATCTAGAACATGTTATTCCCCTTTGCTGATGGTAAACAAATTCTGACATGTTATTGCTACAAAGGACTGCATGACTTAAAGCAAACAAGGGGTGTCACACTTTGACTTCATTGCAATGCAAATATACAATACACATGCCCACTGACATACCCAGTGTTACTTAATGATTCAAACAATCACAATCTCAAAGGACTGGCGAGAATACTTCAATTGATGAGAAAGTTAAAGCTGCATTAATCAGTTTTTGGCTGATGCATTGCAGGAAATACATCAAAACAACCAAAATGCCTCACTAGCTCTGACCTTTTCATGATTACTTCTATATGTTCTGCAGAGGCAGAAAATATCAGCCATTATCAATCACTTCAGATGATGTTTGTGTCTACCAGTTCAATGTACATCCAATATTCACTGGTATTTTAGCTCTGGTTTGGTCCCCACCAACTCTAGAGAGAAATGTATTGATCTTTAGCTGTTTAATGCTTTAGCTGTGTTTGTCTACATTCTGCGAACTGTGCTGTTTTCATGTTGCACAGTTGCATTTGAAGAGCTAAGCATCTGTTTATTCATAACGTAACCCAATAATATTTTAAAGACCTAAAAGTGGATGCCATTTATTTACCAATGGAGATGGGGAAATGTATGGTTGGGTCATATCCAAACTCATGATCCCATAGGCCTGACCTTCAGGTCTATTATAATGATAGAGATATTGAGACTTTTTAATGGAAACTAAAAATGTTGTGATTCATAATTGTATTACTTTAATTTTTCACATTTATTTTAATGTTGTTTTATTATTTTTAACTACTACTTTTTTCATTTGTCTGTTTTATTGCTATTTTTAGTGCTTTTATTTATCTTCAACTTGTATCCTAACCCTTATTTATTTTAGTTTTAATATTTAAACTATTTATATTCTTTTTATTTCAAAGCTTTAATTCTGAAAAAATCTTTCAATTTTTTAAATTACATATATATTATTGTTGATGTTCGATAGTGTCTACTTCAAAATCCTTTTATTTATTTGAATATGAAGTACGTCTGCAATTGTTTTATTTCTGCTTTGTCCTTGTTTGTAATTGCTTTAAAGCTATTTGAATTGCATTTGTTTTGTATGAAAGGTGCTACATAAATAAAAGGTTCTTGACTGATTTATTGATTACAAAGGAAATCTGTCTCTTTGAAACATACTAATTAAATATTTGGAGACAAAATCTGATTAATGCAGGTTTAAATCATTCATCAAATACATCAGGCCAAACGTTTCCACTTTCAGTGTTTTGATTGTGAGCACATGTTGCTTTTCTGTCCTTTATGTGATGGTAATGTTCTCCCCTCAGTCAAGTCAAGAATCAAGGGTCAGGAATAAATCAGCATCAAGAATTAATATCAATCCGAGTGTCTTACACAGAGATCATACCCGAAAGGAAAAAAGGTAAACATGAGTGTAGCTATATTTGACTTATATAAAACATTGTCAAATTGAAAGAATCGTATCTATTGTGAGGGATTGTAACTGATGTACTAACAAAGCAGAAAAAGTCAGACAGATAAATGAATCTTCAATGTTTAATGCTGGACTTAGCTACATTATAGGAATTTCAAAGTAAAAACTGCAACAACTACATGTGTAGCCTGGCCGATGATCAAAGATGTTCCTGTTCTGTGATATGGAACTACAGAAACTGCCAGTGTGAAGGCAGCCCAGCATGTCTTTGATAGTGAAGACACAGGCAATGAATAAATCCTTTCACTGAGAAAAGAGGATGGTAGTTTTTCTTACATCACTATAACCTGATTTGACATTGCAGAAAACATCTAACAGGAGACAAGAAGAGAACTAATTGTAGTAAGCGCATACAAGAAAAATCTCAGTTTTGGCCTGTGAGTCAGAATGACTGTTATATTTAAAGTCATCACGTAGAAAAAGAAAGCTATTTGCGTTCTTTTCACAATGGATTGTAGAGGCTTTGTACCATGTCCATTCCTCATTACAGCATTACATGGTATAATCTGCAACCCCGAACCTATGTTTAACTACAATAAAGAGAGAGAGGGAGATAAAAAGGAAGCAGCGAGGGAGACGGTGATTGTCTGGTGCAACTAAGAAACCCTTGTTGTTAGATTTGTTTTATACAGAGTGTATAGTGCTTTCATTGGTTGCAGTTGACTGAAATTGCTGAACACACACAGATCCAGCCTTGTACAGATGTCAGGACAAAATAAAGACACATGATTATAAATGACAGTTTGCCTAATTTGCTACATAGACCTGGGCCCATATTTATCAAAATGCTCTCAATTATTGCACCAAAAAGTTCAGACATTTGATAAGAGCTCCTTTATGTCTTGTAAACATCCACTTCTTTCAACCTCCAGATTCTCACCAATCAAAGCGAGCACATTAAGGTTGTTTCCTCACACTTGGCATACCTCCAAAACCGCTTCACACATAGATGTTTCATAATGGCACACACAGACCTGTGTCTGTCACATAACACTTTAACCACTAAGTAATTATTCTACGTTATGGTTATTATCTACAAAGACACAAAGGGACTAAGACTGCAATTATGGTTCTTCAAAGATGCATGAAAACGTCTCTGTGGGTCAAAGGGTGCTTATGATAACCACAGGATACAAAGCAGCCAACACACACACAAACACACAAAGTGTGCAGACCTGAGAGTTACGCAAGCTGCACTTCGGTTTCCTATCTGCTGTCAGAAGGCTGGCTTTGTGAAGAAAAAAAAGGTCTTTGTAAAAGCCCCTGTGAGAATACAGCAACAGCAATATCATTGTCTCATTTATGTTGTAAAGAGGAACCGTTCCACTCACATGTAGCCTTGACAGGCATGTTACACCTAATACAGAAATAGCATACATGGAAACAGACAATAAATAAATAATAGATAAAAACAGGATCAGCTGCCAAGAACATGTAAGTGAAAACCTCCTGTAGCTTGAAATGTTCAGCATTGTTGTCTCAAACATGTCTGCCTCTCCTTCAGATCAGGGTTATATAATATACAATGTAATGGTAGGACATGAATATGAAAACCTCCTTTTTTCTTTGATACTTCAAAGCCCAGAAACAGCACAATTTCTTGTGTTAAAGCTCCCTATGTGAAAGCCTTGATCATGTTTACTTTGCCACTACAGGTGAAGCTCTTTGCTGTCATGAATGCAACAAGTTGGACCACTGAAATCAGACTTATACCCATTTATTCAGTAAATTTTCCGTTCACCATGGAGAACTTTTCTCTCTTCTGTTTCTGTTCCATTTCCAACTAGCACTTTGGGAGTTCTAGGTGGTTCCTAAATTGCGGATAAACAACTTAAAAGCCATGGAAGTCTCTCAGATCGAAGAGCCGTTTAAGTCAGAAGACATTTAGTAAAGGTTGTATCCTTAAGTTTGCAGAGTTGTGAAGTTGAGTGATAAATATGGGCCCAGAAGTTGGTGTCAAATTGATAATCAAATTCCCAGCAATTCTCTGAATGTTACGATAATGATGTCATACAAGCATGAAAAAAATCAGAGTATGGGCATTCAATGGAAGCGACATACGATGGGCTGATTTGTCATCATTTGCTCTGTTTGGAAACTCCCATTCAGCTCAGTGGTAGGACAGTTAAAGCAACGCAATGCAATCCATTTCTCCACTCTTTTTCTTGTGTTAAGCAGTGTGCAACAAGTCTTCTCTGTTGGCCTCACAACAAGCTTAATCTGAGAGGCAAAAGTCTAAACAGGATTCAGAATAAGTGCATAGATGGAGAAAGAAGGAACGACCTGTCCCGTGGAGTTGTTGACTCTTTTTTTTCTTTGTTTCTTTTTTAGTTTTTTTTCTTGAGTACAAGAAGCTGCGAAGGACAACAGGCGCCTGATAAAGACAACATAGAACAACGCACTGCAGGTCAGACACACACACGGAGGATGGGTTTAGCGCTGCACTCTGGTTAATTGGATTGGACGGTGAAGAGTGTGGATGTCCAATGGGTTTGCCACACCGCCGACTCCACGTCATGTGACCTCAGCGAAGGCGATGTGATTCTGGAGGAGAGAAAATCAGAAGGATGTCAGGTTGGTCCATCAAGACATTTGAAAAAAATCCCTCCTCTTGGTTTTTGGCTTATAGATTAGTTTTATGAAAGTTCTTGTCGTCATCAACCAAAGGAGAAGTATATATTAGAGGTTGACTGATCAGTTCTTCAACGTCTGACACGATAATTAGAGTAGAAATTAGAAGTTCGCCGATTTAAAATGCCAATATCATGATTTTGTAGTTTTGCATTTGATAAAACAACAATTTTATGATGACATACATTTTTCCTGCACATTTCTATCTAACAAAAAGGTTTTCTTAGCCAGCAACATGTTTTAGATGGATTTTAAAAAATGCATGAAACAGAAAAATACGATGGGTTGCTATAGATCTCAGAATATGACTGATATTTATGTCAGAAGAAATATTAAAAAGTATTATTCTGTCCATCTTAACATAATTTATATTAAATACATATATTGGACTGATATGCTGTCATTTAGGATGGGTAAAATGTAAATGTAAAATACAGAATAGCAAAATGGACATACAGCGAAGCGCCAACATTGCTCGACAGTAGCCTCAATGACGGCTGCCTGCAATGGCTGCAGACTTGTTTATTGTCTTAAAAAGCCTCGTGAGTGCAGGCTTTGACTGTTCCAAATTATTTCAAAATGCCATTAATCGGCCTGATCAATCGGTCTACCTCTAATACATATAGTGATGATGACCCCCAGAAATGTGACTGTAAAGTTAAGCCTACAAATTCTGTAAATCTGTGAGAGAAGGCTTCAAACACAAGTTTAAGAGTTTTATTCAAAGCAGGTTGCAAACAGAAAACCATGAAGAAGGAGGGCCATACTCGGCAGAGGTTATAAATATATATCTGTATATATCATATAGCTTCTCTCATTTCTTTATCTTTCGGGTACATAACACTCAGCTGGGGATATATGGCTTCATAGTTTCTTCCAGCTGGGTCTAGCATGCGGCAGAGACATAAAGTTATATCATTCCACCCCACCAAAGAGGGATTCATTTTTGCTGTTCAAACGTTCCTTCCTGCTTTGGCATTTTGTTCACTCTGGCTTGTTTAGCTTCCAGGCATCTTTAGGCTGAGCTATTTTTGTAGCAGGCAATTTTCCACTGAGCCCATCGTAGCCGAGGTGAGAATGTGAGAATCTGTGCCCTTTTTTAAAACAACTGAGTGCAGGCTTCCTCAGCAGGAAGCTGTGAATTGACTCATCAGATGGGGAGCTGTATATTTTTCAACATTTCGCTGCTAAATCTGTATCTTGTTAGAGGAACTGTGCAGACACACAGCAGGCTAGAGTAAATAAAACACATCTACCAACATGAATTCTGAACACATAAAAAAAGGAGAGTTCACCACAAGGAAAAGATGGAAAAAGCACTTCAACCACACAAGCAAAATACTCTGGACAGCATTAAGTTTGGCTGGATCAACTTCATCATCTCTTTGGCTTCAATTAATTCAAACTGGTCCGGTCACAGTGGAGCAGGACAGCCACTGACCCAACAGATGGGCATTCTGTGGGCCAAGGAACCAGGGTTTGACCAATAAAAATAGATGGGCTCAAGGGAATCCCATTTAATTGCACCTGGCTGTTGTAGCTGTGATTTTGTCCATCTTTGTTGTCAGTCATAAAATCTGTGTACTCACAAAGCAAGGGCTGAGATCTGGGGACATGGTGGCATCACTTAAACATGGTTTTGACTGGGCAAGCTACACAAAGCATGTATGATGACATTCATTACATGCATGTTTTACTTTCACACCTAATTGGCCATTCCTGTACCTGAAATAGTTTGTTTTATGTTTGATCTAGGGGGTATACACTGACTAATATGTAAGTTTGTTTACATCCTATCGTGTATTCTGACCTCTTGTCCTGTAAAAGCCCTTTTTTGAGTGATGTCACCGTGTTTTCAGATCTCACTGTTGAACAAAACTAGAAAATATTGCTACTTTTGCAGGTCAAACTGTGCTCATAATTAAGCTTTGTATAATTTTAAATATAGTGCCACTGGAAAACTTTGATGCAAATTTTACATAAGCCAACCCACCTTTAATCCTTTGATATTGATAAACACACATTTAAAAAGAGCCGTTAATTGATGTATTTTGTCAGTGGCTTGCACCAACTTTCTTAAAATTATGATAACTTTCATAACCACTTTCTCCAATCTGGCATATCTTAAAGACCCATATCTGCAGGGCTGTCAAACTTAAATGTGGAATTAAGTCATGTAAATGTCCAGAGATTTGGCAGAGGTCAGGTTTCAAACCACTCCAAACTTTTTTGCCTTCTCCGCTGAGACGCTGGAAACCATCCCCCTGCAGCCAGTCCAGAAAGGCCAGAAAGCGCTCCTTAATGTACCAAGACTCTTCATCTTCATCATCCGTCTCCTAGGAGACAGTGTGTGTGTGTGTGTCATTAAAATGTAGCCTGCGCTGCCTGTACCATTTCCACAGAGTAATGGGTGGTATTTTGTAAGAGAGGAACAGAAAGTGTAAAGATCTGTGCATAGAAATGTTTACTTCAACGAAAACGGTTTTGATTGTAAATGATCAGATATCTCTTTTGTCACATGACAAATCAAAGCTGATGTCTTTCCTTCTAACCACAAGGTGAACTACTACTCTTATAGAAGCTATCATCATATGTGTTAATAATAACACATAATAATTTAGTGTCTCTACCACCCAAAAGCCATTTTTGATATGGGGTTATGGTGATTTTGTCTGTCCAAATCAGTCTATCACTCATTTTGATGCACTGATAAAATTAAACAGTCTTAATCAGAAAGCCAGGTATCAGGACTTGATGGATGAGGCTCCTTTCAAAGGATGGCATGCAACCTGCTTCCCAGTCAAAGCTAGCTGCATTCGTTCCCTGCAAAATTTCCTTCAGAAGGTCGGTCTAGTCCCCGAAGATCTGAGGAAAGCCACCAGGGAGATTGCCTTTGCAGCTGAGACCTGCCTTAGATGGCTTTGGCTAACCAGAGACCGCAGCTGGAACCCTTATACAGATGAACGCTAGTTGGTCTTCGCTGCCCCACTCAGTGTAACGTAGAGTGAACCTGAGATACCTGCTGGATGCAGCAGGGCTCCCAGCTTTGTGAATGCTAAAATCACTTTCCACAAAGGAATCCCATCAGGAACAGTTTCTCTGGCGTTTACTTCATGAACATTGTCAACAACCAATAAATGCCCTTTTCCCAGCGTCATGACGCAGCAAACCAGGTTAGTAGTTAACATGGAGGAAAGGTGAAAGCCACTCGAAACACAAGGGTCGCTTTAACCTTGTCTTTACTGAAGACAAAGCACTATTGATGTTTCCTCAGGTCTGGTGAATCTGAAACCTTTGAAGAATATGAAAAGGAAATGTCTACAAGCTTTGAAAGGTAAGCCCTCATTTGGGTCTTAAATGCAACTGATTATATAAATAACTGAACAAACTGGGTAGCTGCTGGCCAAACATATAATTTGCATGACCCAAAATTGCTACATGGGTTATGTCTTTCTTTTTTTTTCTTCTAGAGCCCATTATTTGGACAGCAAAGGTTTGTTTGCACATCCTTTGTCTCTACAGCTTGATGAGAAGGATAACACGATAGGACCATCTGTTATTCTTTCTATAGCTCAGGTGATGATGATTACACTATCTGCATCACAAAATATATAGGCTGAAGGCAAGATAAAAATACTCTTAACATTACTGTTATGTACCTCTCTCTCTCTTTCTCTCTCTCTCTCTCTCTCTCTCTCTCTCTCTCTGCACCTGGGTGCGATTAGCGCTCAGGTAGGAGGGAGGTAAGAAAAGAGGGGCAGAGGGAGCTGGTCGCTCTCTGACACAGGACAGCACACGTATGAGGAAGAGTTTGGGTTGTTTTCCCAAATTTCTCAAATAAAGCTTGGGGTTTTGATTGGCATCTTCGTGTGGCGTCCCTGCTGTTTTTGTATGTTACGGTCACCACTATTAAACCTGAGTACCACTGTTCCTTGGGCGACCGTAACAATTACCAAAATTTAAGAGTAGTTTCTTTGGTTAAATTAACAGTTTGTCTTTGATTGTTCACACTGTGTGACATCATGCTCATTCTTCTTTTAGAGAGGTGGTATTATTTGATGTGTGACTCTCATTCATACTGTTTTTAAATGTTATTTGTGGCACCACAGCAGTTGGTGTTGCCAGGAGAAGCCGTTTAAACACATTTAAGTATTCCTTGAATCTCTTTCCCTGTTTTTGTTCTTGTCATTGTACATTTAAGAGGCAAGACAATAAAGCCCTGGGATATGCACACATTTTTCATTGAAGTTTAAAATGTGGGACTTGCACAAACATGTGTTTGCATAAATTTCCCTCAAGCAGGAGAGCATCTAATTGCGTCTTTGGGTTAGCTTTGTGTGCGATTTAGACACTTCTAAAACCTTCTTTAAATGATGAACACGGATGGCTCTGGCCAGAAATTTCACATATGTACTGAACTTAGTCTGAAAAGCTCAGGTGGTTTTACATCAGAGAAATAACTGACATGAAGATCAACACAGGAGCTTTATATAGGCATGCGTAACAACATAAATGAAGACTAAAGGCTGATTTATACTTCTGCGTTGAATCAACGGCGTAGCCTACGCCGGGGGTCCACGTAGCTCCACGTAGCTCCACGTAGCTCCACGTAGCTCCACGTAGCTCCACGTAGCTCCACGTAGCTCCACGTAGCTCCACGTAGCTCCATGTAGCTCCCATACCTATGCCAAGGCCTACGCACGTAGCTGACGTGCACCTCCTCCAAAATGTAACTCCCCGTAGAGCCGACGCGGACCGCAAGCTCTGTGATTGGTCCGCTCGGCGGCTTTGTCTTTCCCGCATTTACAGCAATTCCGGGATCCCGGACATCGGCCACACATCGGCCGTGTATTTAATCTCCTCCTCTCTATTCTTCATGTAATCATGTCTGTATGATAAACAGCAACATGTATCAGCTGTAGATTAACATAACACGCTCTGAAACTCTGTGGAAAAGTAAACAGAGATCGTAGCGGGACCGGAAGCAGGCGGCCGGCTATCAGAGAGACCGCACTGCCCTCAGGCGTTTCGGCGGAGAATTGCTGTGCGACACGGACACACACGACGAAGTATGTGGTGCTCATGTCTGCGTCAGCCCCTGCTGCGTAGGGGAGACGCAGAAGTATAAATCAGCCTTAATGGATGATAGACCTGATTGGGGGTCTTGTTGCACCCTGTATGGATTCTATTTCCCATAACTACCTGCTAACCGCACATTATCCCTTACATATTAATAAGGCTCCAATCACTGTATGGTCAAAACAATGTTCAGCCTCAAGTTCTAAATCTGATGTTCAGTATGTGTTTACAGCGCTCCATACAAAGGTGTTGTGATAAACTCACCTGTGAAGCAATATACTTCTCCAGAGGACTCTCCAATCGACCCATACTCAGCATTCCTATATTGGGCTGTGGCTCCATCGGTGAGTCCTCGCTCAGCAGTAACTTGCCTTTGAAGTTGTGGACTACACACACCACCTATGGCACACACAAACCACATACGCAAAAATGTGATACACACTAAATGAAAAAGGACCTACAGCCATAGACGCATACACAAACACACAGAAGTCTCCCAGCAGAGGATAGAGATATGTGTTTAATGGAATTTCAAGGACTGACAGATTCTTCAGTGGTTGGTGGATTAAGAGACTAACCCAAGTATGTAGGTCACATATGTGTGTATTGACTCTTTCCTGGGGGTACTACTGTATCTCTGATGGATGGGGGTGTTGCATGAGTCCTCCAATAAGGAGCAAATTGTGGCTTTGAGGTTACAAATGAAATAACCAATTTCAAGTTGGCTGAGCAGAGAAGAGATACAAAGAAGCTCTGAAGGCTAGGGCAGTTTTAGGTCCTCTGCAGTCCTTCTTACACAGCAGTGCAACCTGGGAACTTTGAATGGAGGACCATAAAGCTCTGTAGGAGCAGCTTGAAGAAAGTCACAAACAAATACAGTCAATCAGGTTACTAGGTGCAGTACTCGGCAATGGGGGTTTCACCATATATTAGAGGTATTAACCCAACATTGAGGTATTTAATGTAGGAGGAAGTGAGAATATAATTTATTCTGTTAAGGATCTCTAGGATCCACGTTTGCTTCAATGGGATACCAAATCTGAATGTAGAAGGCTGCTGTTCTTTGAGCACCTTCCAAGACTTGAACTCTGCCATGGGGCCACAAAACTACATTCCATGTGGAGATTTTATATTGAAATTCTGCCAAGCTTATAAAGGAACATCAAAGTCAGGGGAGTCCTCATGACTATACGTTCACTGACAGGTGGGTGGGGGAAGCTGAGATAAATTTTGAATGAAATTCATCATATCAACTTTTAAAGTGATACTTTGTTTGACTTTATTATTTTTTCCAACATCCAAGTATACAGAGTCAAATAATTCCCATAAACTGAGAATACATGGTCGTAGTTCCATTTCCCCACCCATTTGCTCTAAATGGTCAGCACCTTTAACCTAAAGAGCTCAAGTACTCTATTACCTCTCCAAAACACTACACTCCGAACAAGTAGGCCTGCATGCTCATTGTACCTTAAGTCTCTAAAAGTAGTATGGGAGGTCGAGCTTTCAGTTATCAGGCACTCTCCTTTGGAATCATCTACCAGTCAGGGTTCCGGGAGGCAGACACCCTCTCTACTTTAAAGAGTAGGCTTTAAAACTTCCCTTTTTGATAAAGCTTATAATTAGGGGGGGGGGGGGGGGGGGGTGGGGGCTCAGGTTTTGACCCCTTCTTAGTCATGCTGTTATAGGCTTAGACTGCAGGGGAACTGACACACTGGGATTCGATCTCAAGCACCTCTCCTGGGGTGGACTCAAACTAATTTGCTCCACCTAGTTTGATGCAAAGACGTGGAGGTGAGGTGGGCCTTTTAGCCTCTTTGCTAACAGCTACAGGGTGCCCGCCTGTCAAGTCAAGTCAGCCATGCCTTTATTTGGGCAAAACTCTGAAGTTCAATATCTTCAAAACTAACAAGTAAAAAAGAAAATTTCACCCTCCGTACAGTGTGTCGATAGAGAAATGAACTATTCAGACCAACGCTTTTTTTTAAACCAGGCCGTAAATACAATTATTTTTGAATTGGTGTATATGTGGTTTCCTGTGTATCTGCAGCAAGCCTCAAATGGACATTCTAGAGCTGCAATTTTTAACACTTCCTCACTATAGCTTCATATTTTAAGACCAGAGGGTGCCATTTGTCTCTGAACTCTGAATAACTGTAATGTGAAGCCATACTGGAGACATGGTGCAGCAGTATCTTACAGCAGAGAGGCAGCTCAAGCCCTCCCTTTATGCACCCAGGAACAATATCGCTGCTCATAACACTCAGAGCCCAAAACACAAGGTGCTAGTCTACATTTAAGTGTAAAAATATCAATCCAGTTACCTTTATTCATCTGTTGTTAAAGTTAACTGCTTAAAAAGTCAGGTTGTTCGGACTCGTAGACAACTGCTGAAAAATGCTCCCAAAAGACCTAAAAGCTTGTTCAACTCATTTTTTTTTTAAATACAAAATGCTCAATTATGTTCAACACAGTCTCCAAATGTGTCTGCTGTTTGCTGTTAAACAAGTACTTAACCTATGGCAGTGACATGTCGTCAAACTAAGCAGTGCCTATCCTGCCTACCATGACTTCCCTGGGCTCAATGTTCAGTAAAGGAACAACCTGTCCACATATAAAGGTCACCAGCACACATGCAGAGTCAGCTGAAAAACAAAATAACACTGAGGGTGTGTAAGGACGAGTTTCAAGCAGTAACTAGATGCATTTACAGGGAGAAGTAGATATTTGCTTGCATGTAGCCTCAATCTACAGCTTGGTGAGTCAGTGGATTTTGAATTGTGTGGTTTAATTGATGCTTCTTGTACGTCAGAGGGGAACATAATCAGCTGCTGTACCACAAATAAGATAAAGATGGTCGCTGTCTCTCGCAGAATATGAACTACTGGTGCATACAACTTTGTTAATCAATGTTTGTGCAGCTGGTGGTGGGATTTTTGTGTCAACACTGACGAGTATTGAAAAGATATTTACTTTTACCTTTCTGCATGATTTAGGTTTCATATTCCGATATACAAAACAAGGAGCGTATGCAAGTGAAGTCATTTTTTTAATGAGTGATTTACAGTTGGAACGCAGTGTGCTGCTTTATAAGAGCTACTGTGCTAATGATGTTACAGCGCAAACAAGTCTGTGAAGTTTAGCAGCAGAATGCAGTTTTCCCATGTTATGTGTCTGACAGCTGAGAAGAGCTTTCAACACCTACACTGTGCTGCGAGAGCCAAGCTCTCACACTGACTGAATTTATTTCCAACCCTGGTAGATGATGAGTTTGGAAGGGAAGGAAGTCAGCTTTTTTTTTGGGGGGGGGGGGGGGGGTTTACTGTAAAACCCAGACTCGACAGATCTGCTACCAGTTTTACCGTCTGTGATATGGTTTCTTCTCTGGACTATGTGAGAAAGAGCAGGTTGTGAAGATCAAATACAACTCTTATACTCAAGGTCTGTCGTCTGGGAAAAAATGCACCTCTACAGGTCACTTTGAGCCGCAGCACCGGATACATTTAACCCCTGATTATAATGTAACAGGAGACTGTATGTGGTAGGTTGTGCCAAGCTGGAACTATAATCATGATTACTGGAGAGTTTTAGTATGATACCCCTTATGGATACTATGCAGCAGTTATGATCCACTCTCTATGGAGCAACATCCACCTGCTTTGGCTGTTTTTAGACTTTCACTATTAGAAGACTTTCCTATTTATCCAATGAGGCTCATTTGCAATTCAAGACGCAATCATTTCCCCCCAACAAATGATCACCAAGAGAGTGCACAAATGGCATCTAAGCACGGAGACGCTGCTTGCTGGCAGCACTGCAAAGGTGGGCAATTGAACCTTTGCAGGTGCTTACAGAAAAACATTTTTGCTTCATTTCTTTTTTTGCCTTTTTGTGCAGGTGTAGCAACCATCAAAGTCTTGTACTTGAAACAGTGCCCTGAATGTATTCTACAGCTCTGTAAAGTAGATCAAGATAAGGTTACCCTACAGGTTTATCATTAGGAGAAACTTGTTTTTTTAGAAGGTCACACTGTTTTCACTTTGTTATTAGATATATTGTTGTTATAGCATAATAGGTTTAGTCCCTTGAAGTAATAACTGAGTAATAACTAGGTAATAACTAAATAATAACTAATAGGTTTCTATGCTTTTATTAAGACATGACGACGCATGCTAAGTCAAAGGAAATGCATAGCCACTGAATATGAAGTGAGATAATACAAGATTTGCCCACACCCACACCCCATCTATAGATACTGAGACAGATGATTGTTGGGGAGAACAGATCCAGATCAAGTGTGGGATGATGACATGACACTCCAAGCCCCTCATTATTACCCCTCAACTACATGGACAAACACATGTTGAACCTTTGAGGATTTGAGCCTCACCAGGAAAGTTGCGATGGCGGTTCCAATGATGAAGCCGGCGATGACATCCGACCAGTGGTTTCGGTATTCAGCCACACGGTTCAGGCCGGTGAGAAATGCCATGCACATGAGCCCGAGAGACAGCACTGGCTTGGCCAGACGAGTGCCCTTCGCCTGCACCGTGCACGTCACATACATCTGCAAGAGAAGAGTGATGTGAGGTTTAAGAAGTCAGGATGCATTTACAATGTGCCAAGAAAAAGGGGACATATGTGTTCGCCTTAAGGCCATCTAAAATAGCTAAAAAACCAATAATCTAAAGTAAGTGCATTTGAAAAACCATACACTTGAAAAACAAATAGACACAAGCACATTTAAATACACATTTTTATACTTCTGTTAGTGTTGGACATTTTGTGAATCTGATGTCACAACAGTCTGAAAGGTACCCGACTACTATTATGTTAAAGCTGATAACTAATATTTTCTTTAAGAACAACTTCACAAAAAATCTGCATGTAATGTGCAAGGAGGAGACAGGGCACCCTGGTAGCTTGTAGAACATGTACTAGAGTAGAAGGCAAGTGTGTATTCAATTCCTATCTTTTCATTTAGCTGTGTTTTCTCCTCACTCATTTACACCAAGGCATTAATAATTTAACATCAACCAATACATAGTTGGTCAAAAGCAAATTGAACCTGACAGTGGCAAATTAGAAATCATTGACATGAACAGTTATGGCTCTAAAACATAAAACTTGTGTTTTTTGGAAGGCACTGCCATGTGTCTAGGATAATGTAAAGAGAACTATCACCAAATTATGCTGCTCCCCTCAGCTTTCCAGAGCTTTTTCAGCTTTTTTCAGATCACTACTTTAATTTTTACGGCCTGTAAACTCTGCTCTCATCAAGCTCATTCTCAGCTGCAGCAGGGAACCAGAGCTACAGGGAGACTGAAAGTCCTCTCATTCATCAAATCATCAGAGATGTGATTCATACATGATAATATTGTCTGTGCCTGATGGATTTGCAATTTGGCCGCATCTTGAAACGTATATTGTTGTAAAGTGACAATACGTCTACTTCTACCTCAAGGTGGCCACATGATAATTTGAGAATGCTGAATCTTGACATAATTGTTTGTTAAAAAATGAATGATCATGATTCATCTTATGACTCAGCAACCTGAAGAGCTGTGTTTATTCTCTTCAATTTTAAGAATTGGTCTTTGAAATATCTCCATATTGCTGCAACTGAAAACTAAGGCTCCATGAAGAGCCATATGCATAAAGCTGTTAATTAAATAGATCAACTTTGTGATGTGTGATGAAATAGGGAAGGTAAATAGTGCTTAAAATAAAAAAAGAGGGACTTTGGCTCATAAAGTTGTGAGAATATGTACGTACGGTTCAGTCTCAGAGCTGTTCATGAATATTAACACTGTTGACCCAATGGGAATGTATTCTTGACAAGGAAATGCTGAAAATATGAATAACTTTTGTGCGACTTTGAGAACTATTCTGAAATCTCCTTCCTGTGCTGCTTACCAGTGACTAGAAATGTATAATGCCATGTGCAATCGTGAAGAGCCACCAGACAGCTGTGACTGTGTGTAAATATGAAATAATATGTTAAATCTCTCCTCAGGGCATCCTTCTGTTTTATCCCCCGTGTTTAGAAAAGTGCTGGCAGACCTGCCACTGGAGCTACAGCTGGAAAAAAAACAGAGAATACAAGCAGATGGAGAGGAATAGCTGGATAGAAAGAAGGGCAGAAAGGAAGGAAAGAAATTATGTAGATGAAGAGGAAGATAACCACAGAGAGGAAGACATAAATAAGTTTGATGAGGTAGAATAAAAGAGAAGAGGAGATGGGAGCAGAAAAGTCAACCTGGTGAACACCTTGCATCCTTGAATATGTTTTACTGCAGAATAGTTTCTTTATTTCTACAATCAGAAAAATAAATCAGTCCACATTAGTAGAAGATTCTTCAACTTGCGGTCTGCAAAAGTCAGAAAATGTTCATACTGAGTGTATCTGCAAGACATTTCCAGAGAACATTAATTATTTCACGCTCCTGTTTAGGGAACTCAAAGCACTCAGATTGTGGGAGGGATCGCCTTGCTTTAATATTGCAAAAAAGCCAACAGCAACACAAGTTAAACCACCTTCTTCCACAGCCTTCAGTGAACATAACCTAATCCTGAAACCCAGAATCCACACCTGGACTCTGTCAAAAGACTGCACCGGAAAGATTTGCAAACCCCATGCAAGGACGTGTACAACAAAGAGAGTGGAGGGAAGAGTTGTGCCTGCAGCATCACCCTCCTCCTCCCCTCTCCTCTCCTTTTCCTCTCCATGCCATCTGCGCTTTAGATGAACTGCTGTAAATAATGAATTGTTTTCATGAGACCTAAAGCACAGCCTAAAAACACTTGATTGTTCATTATAACATCAAAGATCAAATAAATGAATTGTTGAATAGGTAACAAATCAAATGCAATCCTTGTTTTTATGGCGACTTGTTCCACCAAATAGACTCTGTTTGAAATTCAGGGTTGGCTAAACATATGCAAATAAGCAAAAAACACACCGTCTAATTAACTTAGCATGTGCAAAAAGGGTTTATTGCAATAAAACTGTGCCGCTGAGCTTATAGCATCACTGTGCACCCATGCTGTTTCAATACATTCAATTAAATGCATTCATTTGGTAAAAAATATGCCCCTTTCTCAGGAAATGAGCTTCATTGCAAATAACACATACATTTGTTAAAATGTACGCCGTTAGGGTGACATTTTTACAATCTGCTGAAAGGTGGTGGCATTTCGCTGGAGTAGTAGTAAGCATTGTTAAGCTCAAACTTTACACTGATCACAGGAACAATTTTATCCCTGGCAGACCCAAAAACAACACATCGGTACTTAACGTGTGTCACTCTGCAGGAACAATGCTAGGGAGCCCAGGGCATCTGCAAGAGGTGACTGTTCAGCTGAATTTAATAAAACTGCTTTTGGAAAATCTGCCTTTTCAGTCCAAGCTGCAGAAAAGTGGAACTCAACTTCGACCATTATCAGAGACTGCACAAGTTTCAGGGTTTGTAGAACACATCTGAAATCATGGCTAAAGGCAATCCAGTCATGTGATCACTGATTTAACTTTGTACACATCCATCCATCCATCCATTTTCTTCCACTTATCCGGGGTCGGGTCGCGGGGGTAGCAGTCCAAGCAAGTTGACCCAGACATCCCTCTCCCCGGCGACACTTTCCAGCTCCTCCTGGGGAATCCCGGGGCGTTCCCAGACCAGGTGGGAGATATAATCCCTCCACCGCGTTCTGGGTCTACCCCGGGGCCTTCTCCCAGTTGGACGTGCCCGGAACACCTCTAAAGGGAGGCGTCCGGGAGGCATTCTTATCAGATGCCCGAACCCCCTCAGCCGACTCCTTTCGACGCGGAGGAGCAGCGGCTCTACTCCGAGCTCCCTCCGGATGTCCGAGCTCCTGACCCTATCTCTAAGGCCGAGCCCAGACACCCTTCGCAGGAAACTCATTTCAGCCGCTTGTATCTGCGTGTTATCCTTTCGGTCATGACCCACAGCTCATGACCATAGGTGAGGGTTGGCTGATTTAACTTTGTACACATCAGTTTTATAGATATATGTGTTAATGTGGCATACTGTTGTGACGTTTTGTATTGTTTTTATCTGATTGAATATTGTCTATTCGGATTGTTGGTATTGTGTTATTTAAATCTTCCTGCCCAGAGACCATGGATGTAAATTATCTCATTTAGCTAACTCTGGCTCAGTAGTTGTGTTGTGCATGGTCCCTGTCAAATAAACTACTAAACTAAACTAAACTAAACTAAACTAAACTAAACTAAACTAAACTAAACTAAACTAAACTAAACTAAACTACACATGTGTTAATATAACTTTGACATAACTATTATTATATTTATCTGAGGTTAAATCAGTTTAAGACTGACTGTGGCTCAACCCCACACATACAGTCTACCTAGCTACTTTTGCCCCCAAAAGTGAGCTGTATATAACCTGTCAAATTGGTGTCGCATCAGTCATGAGCTGCATCCATGACACAATGGTATGAAGTGTCTCTTACCCATCCAGCTCAAAAGTGGTTTGAATTCAGAACTGTCAGGATGAGTGCACAACACAGCTCCATACAGCTCATCTCAGTCATAATCAAACCTAAACTTGAGAAACTGCACAGAGCTGTGAAACTTTGTGGGTGTTTTTGCGCTTTAACAGCATAAGCACAATGTTCTCTGTGAATTAGACTTTGAGATGGAGCAGATAGCGAGGGAAATGATGTGCAATTCTTGGTGTACATAGCATCTGCAATCCATTCTTGATGAATTCCCTCTTCATTGTGCTTGTATCAAACTTTCTCATATTTTACAACCTTTCAAGACCTTTGCCAAATCATGTGATACTTTTAAAGATGGAATAAAGGAGCTCCTGGTACTCCTTGATTTGAAAGCAGCATTTTCGTTTCACCGATGGAAAAGATGCATCACAGAATTACTAACAGTATCAATGATACAGTATCAATAATAACACCAGATAGAAAGCACACACTGGGCTTGTTTTCAAGTTCCAACCCTAGGTAACTTCTAGTGAAAATACGTTAAGGGAGTAAAATCATCACAAGGAAAATTGTGTCTAGGCAATTACCCTTCTTCGTTTCTTAAAGAACAAACAAGTGCTACATGCGTGGAACTATGCAATCTTTTCTCTTTGTGAGCTATGAAAACAACCTTGAAGAAGGCACAGGGAACAGGGACAAATGGAGAGAAACAGACAAATATAACCCAGAAGAAACGTTTCTATGTTTGGCTCTAGCCACTAATCTGTAGTGTTGAGGCAGCAGACAGCCTCCAAGGGCCTAATTGTATTTTCATTAGAGTGCGCAATCTCCTCAAGGGAAGGATCAAATGTTTCCATTCCTCTCTCTGCAATTCATTTATTTTTCATCTCTCTGGTTATTCAGGACTTAAATATCATGTTTTTTCACTTTCAGGGAAATGGCTACAGCGCATAGTGTTTTAGGGAATCTTTCTGAAAGGTTTCTTTCTATCTAATATGTACCGTCCATTTATAGACGAATGAAGGCTGTCTTTTATTCTAATAAGTTATTAGCACATCCTACCCAATGAACCGTGGCTCAATGACCAAATCCATTAAGCAGTCCTATGACACATGGTTTACAAGGCCTGATCATTCTGTCCTTGAACTTCTCTTCTTTCGGAAACTGCAATTTGAAAGAAACATTTGTTTATTTACTTTGGAGATAAAACAAAGACAGTATTTTCAAGAGTGCAAATAGCAGTGTGGTACCCTGTTCAGTCAAAGGTGATTTGGTAAATACACTTTGGTTGTTTTGGAAAACAAATAGGACCATTCAGGTCTTGGAATTTTTCTGTTGCCTCACTGTCGAGCACAGTGATGCAGTTGCTTGAAGTGTTCTTGAGAATCTCTCGCCCAACCCACTTCATATTCAAAACCGTAATCTCTCGGGTCCTCAGCTACACATCAAACAAATTCAAAACTGATGAGATGAATGGCTCTTGAATATTAGGGAGAAAGTCATTCACTTGTACAGAAATTCACACAGAACAACAGAAAATCCCTATTGGTAACATCAGACCCCATTTTTCTTTTGTTGTTGCCACCAAATGTGTGGTCGTTCTTCCTTTGGGGAACATCAAAACTCTGAAAAAGTGTTTGTTCAAGACTGGTCAGGAGATGGTTTGCACCAGATTTGGTGATGATTTCTATGTTCAATACATAAGTAGCTAAATTTGCTGTTGCATCAGTTAAATGGTTTATATTGCAGCATAGGGCAACCTTGAGGGTATGTGGAGTATGATTTTCAAACGCTCAAATGTTCGTGCACTTATTAAAAATCGAAGAGTTAACGCAAATGTTATCTCATCTTAAACATTACATTTTTTTCATTGTTTTCACTGGTGCCTGGTTGTGATAAGGTATACCTGCCAGACGTCGGCTACAAAGCATCTTAAAGATGTTTGCTTACCGCAGTAAGTAGCTAACCAAAGAAGATGAATGCTAACTGCATTAAATAGCAAAGAAGAAAACAGTTGCTGGAAATACGTATCACACTGCTTTCCCTTTACTTGTGTTATATTGTAGTCCAGCTTCAGGCTAGCAAGTGATGATGAGTCATTAGATCATTTTTTATTCATATTGCATTAAATCATTCTGAATGATTTCACAGGACCCTTTACAAAATAGAGTGTGTCTAGACCAGTACTCTGTTATACTGTTGGACTCCCATTAAGAATCCACTGTGACCAAGCACTCTGCAACAGTGGCAAGGAAAACCTTCATTTCACAGCAACTTCAAGCTGACCCAGAATCATTTATGAATGGTCCTCTGCAATGATTGGCTGAGAACAAACTGACAGACACACAGGCTGGCAGACAAGTGATGAATGTCAGTGTTATTTTCCAGTGTGTGAGTTGGAAAGGAGCCCTGCACTTGGTTGCACTTCCTTTCTAATTTTGTTTGTGTCCGTGCACTAATGTGAATAAACATTCTTCACTCAGGCTTTGATTCTCTCAGTGGCAGTTATTTTGCATGTTGATATGGATATACTGCACACTTTATGTTTTGCTTTCTTTCACTCGACTGGTTTGGATTAAACATTTATTAAACGCATGGTGCATCAAAACATATCATGGCTCTGATGTTATAAATCTTATAACCCTTATAACTGTGATATATGGCGTGCCTGCATGCGTGCATGTGTGTGCGCGTACATGTGTGTGTGTGGAAGGGGAGGGGGGTGTACGACTGTCCTTTACCAGTTCAAGGAGACTTCAGCCTGTGAGTCTTTGTGGCTCTTATAGCTGTCACATCAATAAGTGACATCAATTCAATACATAGATGAACATTCAAACCTCCTAGTTGACCCCTGCACAACACCCACACACACACACCCACACCCACACACACACACCCACACCCACACACACACACACACACATAGCACAGGACCTATCTTGACCTTAGACTCCTCAGGCCAACTTAATTTGTCTTAACAGCCTTTGCCTGTGTTTCATTGCTGGGTGCAGGCTTTAACCTATATTTCCCATTGAATGTCACACATTAACAGCTGTTGGCATGGTCACTATATCAGAGGCTTGTCAGCTAAATGGAGAGTGGGATATGAAAAATCCAACATGGGGAGACGAGTTAGAGCCGCTTGTCTTCAGCTCGACGCTATTCCAGACATCAATCTCTCTGTCTTGCCAAGTTCAAATGGTGTCCTGTTGTATAACTGAGGGCGACCTGCTCAGACAGACAGGCAGACTGAGCTCTGGAGCCAGCGCAGGCTGCTCCTGTAATATATCAGGCTGATTTAAAGGAAGATTTCAAAGAGATATTTGTCTCCAGGGTCTTTTCAGATAGTTTTATGACAGAGATCTCTCATGGAGTATTACCCTTGAAGTTCAAATGGTATCAAGTCCAGTCAGTAAGGTCAGGCTCTGATGTGCTTTACAAAATCTGATATCATTTTTCTTGTTGTGCACCAGTTGTTTGGGAAACATTCAATAAATCTAACCATGGGCATTCATTCTCATCAGATTTTGACACATACTGATGATTGTCTTAATGATTAAAACATAAGTGAGCACACATTTTGAGTTACTGTTATTTAGAATATACTGATCTGCACTGATTAGCACCACTTTTGGAAGGAACCAGCTCAACGATGGCAGAGGCTTGCGTATGTTACCCAGCATATCATCGGCACTCAAAGGGGAAACTTAATGCTATTGTAGTAATGCTTTAGAGGTTAGGTTACAAATAACTACAATGTTGGTGGGCAAAATTCCCAAAATTTGAATCAGAAACAAATGATATGGGGCGCTGTTGGCCTAGCAATCTAAGTGCATGCCCCATATACTGAGGCTCTAGCCCTTGTCGCAGAGGTTGCAGGTTTGATTCCAGCCTGGACCCTTTACCGAACGTCCTTCCCCACTCACTGCTCCGCGTATTTCCTGTCTCTCTTCAGCTGTCCTATCCATTAAAGACAAAAGTGCCAACAAATATAACTTTAAAAAAAAGAGAAAAGAAACAAATGACACAATTACTCATCTGTAAAGGACAACTGAATTATGATACAGAGTGTGAAAACCTACAGTAAATATGTCAGGTCAAAGGAATCAAGTTTGTCTTGCACTTCGGTGACTATGACTGATTCTATTGACAACAGATGCTTTACTTGCCACTTCCAAATCAGTGGTTTAGATACTATAACTGGACTTGTTACAAACCTAGGTCATGGCTTTTGTTGTGATAATATGTCTTTGAAATTAATTGTGTGTGGGAAAAAATATCAATTAAACCTACATTTATAATAGATAAATGATCAGACCTTTTCTTTTGAAGAAGAAGAAGAAGGTGGAGTGTTACTATGGGATACCTTTGGAATAAAATAAGTCAAACTTCCTTATGGTGGCAGCAGAAATTTCACAAAGATGGGATTCGGGGCAAAATGTAACATTGACTCAACCAGACTTTCCACATTCCTGTTTATAATCAGTTGAATGGGGTAATTACGACCTCATTTTAATACATCCTTAGGTTCAGCAGATGCTGGATGTCTGTGTTTGTTTCTGGCATTGCTGAAATGACCAAGACAATGACAATTTGAAGAGGAGTGATAATTATCTCAGCAGAGCTGCAGGGGTATGTGTGTGACCCTATTTTTGTGAATCAGTGTTTGTGTGTGCAGACTGCATGTATGTCCTCAGTGTTGTGCTGCACACACTAAAGCGTTTGCTAAATGACCTAGATAACTGAGGCAATCTGCTCCCCCCATCGTGCAGGGAGTCACTAAGGGTTCAGGCCTGTGCATTCATCGCTTATGGGCACTGGGGCAGACAGTGGCTCTCTGACAGAGTAAATCAAGCAATCTTACCATCAGCAAAAAATCAAGATTGCTTTAAGGACAAGTCCACAGTGAATCATTAAGGGCAGAGATTTGCTGCTGTGCTGTTATTTTGTGGATTCAAACTTCCCAGCATGCTTGACTGCTGACCAATGGTACCTGAGGTAATGGATACATGGACAGTTATTGGATAGTTGGATAGTTAAATGCAAGTGCTAGAAACATGATATAATTTGGTAATTGATTCTATTTTGGAATCTTTATTGTACAAAAGCATGCAAGGTCAAGCAATGTCATACTGTCCGTGTTGGTCTTGTCTTTCTTGTCCCCACATTTTGTTATCAACATTATACATCCTGCTTAAAAAGACTTAAAAAGAAATACCTCACTTCACTTGCAGTATTTTGGCAAACAGTTTGCCAATGGTTGTGGCCCAACAAAGCTGACTACCATGTCCCCCCTGATAGCCAACAACTATTGCACTTCAAAAGAGTAAAGCTTGAGCTCTGAATTCATCTAAATATACAAATACATCTAAAATTAAAAATAAATGATACATGAAGAGGGTTGTGTTTCTTAAAACTGTACAATACAACAATATGTATGAGCTATAGCTAAAAACAAAATAAAATGCCCCAGCCTGTGCAAAAAGACGTGTTGGTTAAAGTAATAGCAGAAGTGCTGCTGTCATGTGAGACATTTTAGATTGACAATTGGAATAACCTTACTGACATACATATGTATGTGTAATAAAACAACAGAGAGAAGTATGCTATTAGCAGTAATAGGCACCTTTGTAAATATGATTATATTTGGTAGTTAAGTAGCTGAGGTGAGAAGCTAATTGATGGTAAAGATAGTCTCTTAAGCACCTAAAAAGTATTGACATGTATCTGGTCAAATGCTCTGCTTCATTTGTACTTCGACTTCTTTGAACCATGAATTTGGCAGGTCTTGTTTTATAATGTCTTGTAGGTAACTTTAAGGCCCTCGGAAGAACACATGAAGATGTGGTCAATGAAATATTTTGCATTACACAATTAGAACAAATTGGTACCATGACACTAAACACATCCAATGTAGCTGCCCTAAAGCTCTGGAATACCTTATCTTTTACAATTAAGTGCCCCCCCTGTGTAGCCAAGTTTAGACTGAAGACACACCTGTTCTCTCAGGCTTTTCATTGTCCCGAATATTCCCCCAGTTCATGTTGCTGTTTTTTCATCCCTTTTCTTTTTTTGCTTTCACCATAATATGCTTATTCCTTGTTTTATGTTATCATATTGTCCAGCACTTTGGTCAACACTGGTTGTTCCAATGTGCATTGATTCATTTTGATTTGATGTATGGCCAAATTTCTACTTCAGCTATTTCATAAAAATGTCCTCCAATCTGAAAACACAAGAAGGGATACGTGTCTTGCATTTGCACATGAGCATGTGTGCTAGTTTGCACATGTTCAAAATAGAATTATGTAATATTTTGGCACTTGTAAGCATGCCAGGCTTCATAGTGAGTTTGGGTAAACAATGAAAATAAAGAGTGACCTATTTACAGCTACGCTCAGAGCTCCTTCTACCGTGAAACAAGTCACAGTGGCTTGTTTTGGTTGCACAGGAAGTAGAAGTTAGGTCTGTTCCTGCATCCTGTTATTTTTCATATTTTTCGCTGTGTTAATATCAATATATTCTATTCTACATGGTATACTGAAAATACTTTGAAGACATACTCTGTCCTTAGACACTAAGGTAAAGAGCAAGTCATCCCCACAAGCACAGCGGTCCTCATCACAGCTGCTCTGCTCATTCTATCTGAGAGAGTAGACAGCCACCGCTTCCAATTAATTCTAGGCAGCGTCCTTTTGTCATTCTTTCACTATCTTTGATCTTCAACTGGGCCTTACATAACACAGCCAAGTGAGAAATTAATCCCGAGTTCAATGCAATGATCTTAACAGAAATCAAAGAGATTAGAACTGTGTCTCACACACACTGAGGCTTTTTATTGCAACAGCTCAGCGCTCAGATAACAATATAAGGGAGAGGATGGTAAAATAAAGCCTCCCACTCTATCTCCTCAGTCCATCCTATAAGGACGTGAGGAGATGCATGAAGGCTGTATTCAAATCGCACGACTGAAGTATTACTTCAAAGGCTTTCACCGTTCACTGTCTATTAGTATTAATGACATAATAACAAAGAGTATTACACACTACAACCCCAAACTCAGTTTTAGTTCAAAAGTGTGTCCAAAAAAAGACTGAAATAATTGGTTGGGGTTGAAAACAGTTTGTCTAGTTGGTTCGGGATGACTTCAGTAGATTGTTAATATAAAAGAGGGGATGATGAAGATGAAACTTCACAGATACTCAGTTGTGTTCCTACTCTCTGGCTCCTTTTGTCTGAGTGCAGAATCTGAATGGCATCTGTGGCAGATGGAGAAGTCTAGTGTATTCTGGTGCATTAATTTCTCCCTCTGTCACACTCCCTCTTCTGTGCGTAAGAATCCTTTTCATCATACATGCACAGAAGTGATTTGCCTCGTAACATCCTGTTCCTATAGGCAGCTTTGACAAAGAGTGGTGTGTCTTACAGAAGTTTCTTGGTTAAACTGTAGCCAATCAAACTGGGACTGCATGAAGCTTTTTGCAACATGTGATAACAATAGCACCTTATTGTGTCAGTTGCATTCTGGCTAGAGGAAGTCTTTGGAGGATGTCAATGTAGTGAACGTATTTCTGATAAACAAATGATTGTACCAGCTCTGTTGTGCGCTGGGTGGAATCTATGGATGCTGGGTCAACAGCTGAATCAGCTGCTTTTGGACTGGTGTTGCAAATGTGTGCAAATAAGGCTGGGATATGATTTGCATAAATATATTATTTACATTTTCTACTTACAGAGAAGACAGAATAAAATTGGGATGGAAATGCTAACTTGGTCTGACTCCCTGTGTAACCTGACCTGGCAGCCGTAAAATGACTTGGAAATGGAAGAAATTCAGCATTAGACCATTCAATATTTTGAGAAATGTGCTTATTATCTTCCTTTTGGAGGATGATAAATAGGCTAATGACCTTCTAGTTACAGCTCCTATTGACTATATGTTACAAGTAAAAGACTAACAGCAAACTGAACAACTCACTCTTCAAAATTGTCATAAACACTTATCTCCAAAATCCACTGATACTACAAATTGTGTGTGATTTATCATTGTTCATATGTTGAAATCATGTTTGTCCGCATTCCAAAGCTCTAATAAAAGTGTTATGACATGTTTAAATACCTAAATGTCATTGAGATATTGTCTGACAACATGTGGCTTGCAAGTTGTTTTTTTAGGTGAAATAATTCCCTTTCCAAACAAAAGACTACCACAACTAATATTATCCTGCATCTTTGATTTGTAATGTTTTGTTTTGGCTTGAAGAAAAAACTTGTACTTTGTGAAGGCTAAGCCATGATTCTCCTATTCTGCCATGGCTTACACCTGCAGACTGTATAGTAAATGGACATCATCTCTGTGATGTCACCCATATGTTTCTGAAGAAGAGTTTTGAAGCCTATCGTTTACCGACCTAACTTTGGTGGATCTAGTTTGATGCAAAAAGGTGGAGCTGAGGTGGACTCTTTCTCTTCTTGGTAACAGCTACAGGGTGCCTGCCTGTCAGTCAAGTCAGCCATGCCCTGAGTTAGGCAAAACTTGTAAGTCTAATATCTTAAGTAGTTGAAATAAGTAGTTGAACCAGGCTGTAAACATGTTTATTATTGCTGCAAAGATCATCTTTTTGAACGGGTGAGTATGTGAGTTCGGGCAGCCAGCCTCAATTGGACGCTTGATGAACTGCAGCAGTTAAAAGCACTTCCGCATCAGATTCATATTTCAAGAGCAGAGGTTGCCGCTTGTTTTTCCCTTTTTTCTTCAAGCAAATACTTTAAATAGTCAGGATAACATTTACTCATCAAAGAAATGTCACTAATGATGAACAAAACTATGAATATGAGGCCCAAGTTACAACAATCTAGAGTTATCCTTTAATGAAACCATGAACTTGTAGTCCCAAGGATTGTGAGCCGCGGCAGCGCTTCAATAGTGTGTAAATGTTGGGAAACTATCACTATAAAACATGAGCTAAAAATATTCTGATGAATTCACTGACACTGAGATTTCAGGACACATAGAGTGAGTAGTAAAAGTTGTAGCAGAGTATACTCACAGCCAGGTACAGCGCAGCGTAGACACTGAGAGCAGCCTCCTTAGATGGGAAGGTCTTTCTGGCGCGCATGATGTCGTCCTGGTTTCCTGTGCAGGCCTCCTGGTGGCTGATATAGCGAAGGGCCTGCTGACATCCCAGAGCTGTGTAGTTTGGCTTACAGACCGTTAGGAAGTAAGGTGCAAGGTTCCCTGTCACTACCTGGCCTGCATTGACAAAGATGTCAACAGTGAAGAGGCCAAAGGTGTAGACTCCTGGGGAGAGAAGGAGATGTTATAAGAGAGTGGACACATTTAAAGAGGCAGCAACAGTAATGTTAAAGGTGCAGGGACTTAAAAACTAGCTAAAACAACTAAATCCATATATTAATAACACTTTGTTATTATATTTTTAACTTGTTTTTTTCCAGAGAAACAGACAGTGAACAGTAGCGTAGTGAATCCAGTGTCTGAGTGTGTTGCTGTTCTGCAGTAGAGAGATCAGGTGATGATACAGGGTGCGGACTGAGGCAGAGGAGCAGCTCTGTGAGAACAGATAGAGCTCATAATGATTACTGAATTTACAGAGGATATTCAGTGTGTTGTCTTGCTGCGGGGCATAGTTACATGGACCAGTGGCTGTGTAAACAAGTAAACATTGTATTCCCCTTGATCTTGTGATAAATCACTATGACTCTACCCATGATATATGCAAATTTCAAGGTTAACAGCTGCATAAAAAAATGGAACTTAAAAGTGAAACACCTAATAAAATGGAAAACAGGAATCAAAGACTAAATCTCGACTTATTGCTACTTTTGTCAAAAGACCAAGTCAAGTTGGTGCCAAATTACATCAAATTTTTCTCATGACATCATATAAAGGTTCTCGATCACGAGAAAATTGAAAGTATGATATAACTACACTGCCACGCTGCTAGAAACAACCTGCATCACAGGCTTCAAGCCGTTTATTGATTTCAAGTTTAATTCTAATTAAAGCTGCAAGAAGCATTGAATCGCCCCTCTCGCAACTTCTCGCACATTGGGGTGCAGCTCACGTCGGGGTGTGGCAAAAGTTGGGGTGCTGAGCAGTCCCAGAGTGTGTTGCTGCCGTGGTGTCCCTCTCACTCTGAGGGACAGCTGTCACTGTGCAGCTCTTCAGCACCACGGACAGCGACACTAAGCTGCATTCCAAAGCTGTTATATGAATTTACATCGGTCCTTGGCCATACCAGCAGTACTTTTGGGCATGCTATGTCTCAGCGCATCCTAAACTTCTGCTCAGAGGAAAGAGGATCGCAAACAGACAAGGAGAATTGGTGGAGCACAATGAGACTATCCATGAGAAAACTTAAAAACATCACGAGTATCATGAATATATAAGCATGTTTTATTAATTCAAGTCAGTAACCACTAGAGTACGCTTTTGTTTGGTTTCTGTGGATCCTTAGAACAGTCAGACAAAAGAAACTCATACAGTGAAATCAAACCCGCTATGCACCTTCATCATAGAGGTAGCCATTGTTTTTCTCCTTGCCTTCTAACATTATGAAGATTGCAGGCAGATTAAAAGCTTTAAATAGCTACCTTGGGGTCACCCCTTGCCACACATCCAACCATTTTGAAATGTTTCTGAATAGATAGATGTATATTTGTGATGATGTGTGTGAATAAACTAAACTAAACTAAAAAAAAAAAAATGTAGCAACCTCTCTCATCTAACCTACATTTGTAGACTGTGGGTCCGTAAGCCTTTAACACAGGCAAGGAGCTGATCTGATTGGCCACCCCATTGGGCACCCTGGAATCCTAAACCTTGACTTGCTACTGTCCCTGTCTGAGGCGGCACTTGGGTTCAGATGAAGTATTGGGGTTGTGTTTCAAAAAGCTGCTAGTAGCTTCTTTGTGTTTTAATGTTGAACATTTTCTATTTTGTCCGTTATCTAAATGGTGGCTTTGGACAAACACTTTCTTTTTAAGTCCTTGAAGAATTCAGTTCAGCTGATTTAGATGTTGCTACTCTGTTGAGCTATCGTTCAAAGTTAATAAATATATTAAAGAATATACAGTTTTTGGGATACTGTTATATTAGAAGTTAAAGTAGACGTGATTAGTGGAGATAACCCTCCAAGGTTTGGGGTAAGTCCCAAAGTTTACCACGCTTGGCCACCCCTGTTTGGCCACCCAGTCAAAAAAGTCTGGCTCTGTCCCTGCTTTAGCATATAAACAAGAACTACCCTTCATTTAATTCCTTCTCATTTTTCAAAGATGTTTTACTCATTAACTAAAATTCAGTAAAGCAATAATTGTGTCCATCTTGTGATTCATCCTGGACAGAAAGCTCTGACTCAGTGTTTCCTTCCTTTATGTAGCTCTGCTTCATCTCCTCTCCCCAATCTCCTGAAAAAGGCATATCGTGTTGAGACACCAACTGAGTGCTTCATGAAACAACAAGGATGGGGCATTAAGCATTCCACCAACTTGTATTTTTAATGTTCATAATTCCCTCCAACACCAGACAAAGAGTACTCTTCCCACAGCAAAGACTTGCTACTCCTTATATCTTGTGACAAAGCAAAAAAAACAAGTGCCTGAGCTACGGAGAAGGATTTGAGGCTAGGGCCAGTTTTACACTTTGGGTTCTCAGGGACATGGTGGTGCCCCGATTTCTTATTGGGATAATGGGAGACAGTTGTTGAGTTTTACCAAATACAATCTTAAAATTTAAACTGATTGAAGCACTACAGCTTCTTCCTGTTGTTAGACTATTATTTCCATGTGGTCCCAAGTCCTTTTGACACCTAAAATAAACGCTTCTATTGTATTACATACTTACAGCACATGCCAAAGCAACTGAGTGGAATACAAAGATGCAATTATAATCACATCCACTCATGCACAACTGAAGGGGCAGTGACATTATGAGCCAATTCATTTAATGTATTCACACACTGTCCCTCCGCTGCAAATGTCTTGCTTTAAGCAAGTGGATTATGTGTTTAACTTCTTTATATTAGCCTAACATTATGTTCTTTCTATATGCTCCATTATTGCCAGTAGTCTTGCCTATATTTGCAATGGGTCATATGCTTCAAATACCACTCTTTTTATGTGAATGCACTCAAGGCTAAATCTGGATTTCCCAATCCCCTGCTGCTTACTCATGCCCACACAAACACAAACACACACAGAGCACAACAGTCACCCTGGTGCCACCATCCATTCATACCTCTCCTGACCAAACCAGCCAGACTTTACGTCTCAGTGATTGAAGTGCTTTAACAGGAATAATTGCTTCCCTCCTCCAAGAGCCCGCCCTCTGTCACACTAAATTACCAAACAGGCGCTTAGTCAGACAACTTTCTCTCACACACTGAGAGAGGTGTGCACCATGCCACAACATAAACACAAACACACACATAGACAAACTCACATTCAAGATGCATTACTCGCTGGGGGAACAAGAGCAGCTTTTCCAATCAAGTGTTGGCGCGACTGAAAAGTAATACAACCCAGGTTTTAAAGTGCATATAGCTTGAAGACATCTGTGGAAATGAAGTGAGGCAACATGGATTCTGAGCAAAAGAAATCTTTTTCCTTGTCTCAAACAAGCTCTGGTTTCACCTCTAACTCATTTCCTTTCTTTTTTAATTTGTCATCATCCCCACAGAGAAGTTTGGTGAGACTCCAAATGCTGACAGGTCCATTTCTTAACAAGCATCTAATAGGTTTTGTCAAGCATCGTGTGACTCATTTACTGGGTGCTCGCCATGCAGCACATCTTTCAGTCGCTGTCCCACTTTCTCAAATACTAACAAGGAAATGTGTGCGTTGTGTGCTTTACGGGCGACTTACACTTGCTAGTTAACGCCCCCTCTCACATCCTGTCTGGCCTTTGGAGCACAGAGACGTATGACCAAGATTGCTTATTAGGGCATAAATCTGATTCAGCGCGACTGCTTTAAATAATGCCATGATCTGTGGTAGGGAAAGTGTGTAGCCTTGCAGGTTTGTGTGCTCTGGAGTACACATTCTTACTGGGTCAATGTGATACACCTGTGTGTGTGTGTGTGTGTGTGTGTGTGTGTGTGTGTGTGTGTGTGTGTGTGTGTGTGTGTGTGTGCGTGTGCGTGTGTGTGTTGGGTTAAGCAATGAACCTCGCCTTTGATCTGGTGCCAGTGCCTTTCTCAATGCTGCAGTATGAGGCACAGCCCAGTCAGTCTTAAAGTTATCACTGTTCCTCAGATCTGCTGTGCTCACAAACACACAAGTCAAAAGATAGAGACCCTAGAACACTTGGCAGAGTCACAGATATCAAGACGTGACTGTTTTATTGTATCATATTTCATTTTGACATCATGCTGGACAAGGTTGGACCTTTTGAGCACCCAGGAACAAAACAGTAATTGCAGGCAGGATTGTGTATTTAGTACATTTCTGCCCTGTTCTTTTCTGGAAAAATACCAGCACCAAGTTTTTTTTAATGTGTTTATTCATTTTTATAATGTATTTTCTTCCTTCCATTGTTGCCTTTATTAGATAATACAGCCAATGATAGAGAAATGATGAGGGGAGCAGACGATGGAGCAAGACATACAGCAAAGGGTTGAGGCTTGGAGTTAAACCAGCGACCACTGCAACAAAGACTGCAGCCTCTGTACAGTACATGTGGCGCATGCCAACCAGCACCCCAGTACCAGCACTAAATATGGATTTTAGTGTGTTTGGTCACCCAAACTTACAAACGCCAGTGACAGTATTCAACATGTTGATGTCCATGGCAGCCACCTGTTTTATCAATTACAGTTTTGATGTCTTGACTGTGCTATTTTTGGATTTCGACATATTTTGACAAACACCAACAAGCTTCTGCTACAATGAAACCCATTTCCTTATCCCAAATATTTTCAATTAAAGGAGCCACAAGCCAAAAAGGACCACATGGAACAATCAAAGATTAAGCGATCTGCCCAGGGTCTTATTTCTGCTGACACTCCCCACATCTCTTGCTAGCTTGGAATTCTATTCCAGGCAGATATCTCCCTCTTAGACATCATGTTCTGTCATGTGTCCAATTTACATTTCTTGAAACCAGCTCTTTAAGATTCTCTTTTTTTTAATGAAAGTTACATAGGTCTTATTTTAGCTATTCTTTTAGATAGGTGAGTTTAGTTTGATGTTAAAATGTCATCCAGCTGCAGATAAAGTTGCTCCATAATAAGTTATTAAAAAAAAAAAAATCATACAATGTGTTTCATCTATTATTCAACATCTTAGTTTGAATATTCTGCACTGAGTAAAAAAATAAATCAAACACATTTTAAAATAATGTTAAATAAATAATACATAATTTTTTCGATTGTATTATTTTGGATCATTCTGATATATACTGCTGTACAACATCACTGGAATTTTCCACACTTTGTTCCAGCCAATTGCTTTAAATTAACATTACAGAAGACAGAGTTGGGCTTGAATAGCTTAGCTTAGCTTAGCTTGTACCCCTAAATCATAGAACATGGACAATGTTTTGGGTACCTGGCAACAGTCAAGATTAAGTTAAGTTTTGGAAATACTCAGTGTTGGTGGAGTAAAAAATTACAATGCTTTATGATTATCATTGTATGTGTAAATCCATGCTGTTATTCTGTACATTATTACTTATTTTATATTCTTTCTAATTTTAGGGTTTCTTGGGCTTTATCTGTTATTTTGATAGGGCAGTTTAAAAAGGGACGGGTAATGTGAAGAAAGGGAAGTGTGTATGACATGCACAGAATCATGCCAGGACTGCAATAGGGACTGTAGCCTCTGTACATGGGTTACCTGCTGCACCAACAGGTGCCTCATAAAATCTTTATTCAAAAATGTCTCCCTCGCCTGCAAATCAAACCACAGTTCAAACCTAACCTATGATTTCGTCTGTGTTCATCATTCTCTCTTTCGCACTGTTCCAGTGAATGTTTTTACAGCTGCACCATTGTGAAAACAACCTTTTCACCCTTTACAATTTCGACTGCCGATAAGCTTTGCCAATGGGCATCATTACAGCAATTAGTCTTCCAATATTGATATGGGCATGAATCAGAGCAGAATTCTTTAGCGATGGCAACAAGAACATGCAGAGGAGAAGCCCACCCACTGAACATTTGGAGCATCAGAAGGATGAAAAAGCCTCAAACATCTTACAAACATCAGTTTGTTGCATCAATGTAGGATGGATTAAACCATTTCTAGTGTTTCCTTTTGGCTTCTGTGCCACAATCAGCTGCTATTTCAAACCAGCCCTTATAGAAAGCTACTTTAAGATGTTTAGAGTATGAAAGAATATACACATCAGATCCAACATGAATCATGAAGAGGAACTGATAACCTAAAGCAACATAAGAAAATAAATATGAATATGGTTGAACAATAAGTACGGGACGTAAGGGGATGCAAAACTTTAAAGTTGTTTCCTGATGGGCAGTGTTTTTATATCTACAGCATCAGATATTTATACACCTTTAATCAAAGGCCTAAAAGGTGAAGAGCTTTTATTCTAACACATCTTCTGTTAGTCATTCTTTTTTGTAGGAACATCATTGATCACAGGAAAACCTCTTGAACATTTAGTTTTGAGCATCTGAGTCTGAGCCTTATAATTAGAAACAGCTTATTTTATCTCAGTTAGCATCTGACAATTGACGCTCTGTGTTAGTCCTTGCAGGACACAGAAGTCATCTGCCCTAGCTGTAATCAGCTGACTGCCTGCTGATTGAATAATCATTTCTAATCAGTAACAGACCAATCACAACGTGTTCAGCATGACAAGGCAGTTCTTTTGATGGTGCTCCCTTCTCACTCATCCCAGCTACAGTAATGCTGCAACCACCTCACCCTCCTCACAAGCCTTTTTTTCACTTTGTTTATGGTGATGGCAGTGGTGTGTGTGTGTGTGTGTGTGTGTGTGTGTGTGTGTGTGTGTGTGTGTGTGTGTCTACTTGGCAATAAAAGATTAAATCTATGACAAGATTGTCCCTGACTGAACTCAAACTACTTCATATTTTGCAAAAAGCAAAGTGTAAAATCTAAAAAGAAGAAAGGGAATTGAGCACTACTTCAGATGACACAGTGCAGCTGTTTCACAAAAGACATGACCACTTTGGATCATAAAATATGAATGTTTCCAGAATAATACATTCAGAAAATATTGGACTCGCTATGACTACCTTCATAGCAATAAAGATGGTCATATTGCAATGAATGACAGCTTCAATACTATTATAAAAATCATGAGACAGGAAATACTTATTTTTAAGTATTAATGAATGAATTTGTTGAATAAAAACTGAGTCTTAGTCTGAGTTTTCATTTATTATCTTTTTCTGTACACTTTTTTTCCCCATTTCATTTTCCTATGATTCAATGGTTTATTTATTGTTCAGAGTTGAATTTTAAAAAATCCTTTAAAAGTGTAGTTAATAGGTAGGTAATATTTGGAAGGGGTGTGGTAACTTGAGTCTTAAGTTGTTTGGGAATAAATGATTACATATGGACGAGTACATGATAAAAAAAATGTTTCATGAAACTTGAAGTCTAGTGCCAGCAAAACACTGCAGCAGAAATAAATGTTGCAGCATAAAAAAATGGAGCGAAAAAAACACAGAGGAGGCAGAGGATTACCATTCTGAGAGCTAATTTTTACAACATGTTCAAAGAGTGCTCATGGTGCAGAGCAACCTTGGAGGGAGGTCGAACCCAACCAGAGGAATAAAAGAGGGATGTTTCTGTGTCGAGTGGAATCAGACTGTCAGAGCAGAGCTGTGCTGCATTCAGCAGCCACAAAACACTTCAACATCAGCACTACTGCAGTCTCTGGGGATGCTGCTCCAAACTGACAGAGGAGTGTGACATAGATTATGAAACGTTAATGCTGAGAGGTGGAGAGGGAGATTAAGGCTGGGTTGTTCTGCTGTGCTATTAAGTTTTGATTATGGAGGACTTTGTTGAATTGGTGTGTTGTTCTGTTGTTCTATATGATGCACACAAGTATCTTTCCAATGTGGGATTTCAATAAATTAAAAATCAAGAATGGAGATGGCTGTGGCATCCCTGATAGGCCTTCAAACTTTAAGAAGTTGCACACTACAACTGAACCGTAAAATCCAACTACAACAAGGACGTATCGGAGTACCTTCAACGGGGTATTCCACAAAGCAAGTTCAACAAACCCAGACTTTCTTCAAGTAAGGTTGCTCGACAAAGCCTGAAGCTCCAGTTAGAGATATTGTGTACCATGACGTTGGTTATAAACGACCTCCGCTATGGGACCAATTTTAAATAAAGTCACACCGCCCTCCTTCCCTGCTTCAGATGTTGTCTTGAATTTAGAAGTTTGATTAAAAAGCTTTATCACAGTTTTATTTCTAAGGATGATTTTGACATATTAATGGAGAAAAGTTGTTTAAAAAGTGGTGCCACAAGCTCAGGTATCCCAAAATTCTTCTGCTCAGAAAAGTGGACATTTGCAATACACATTGAATTTTCAGCTGTGCAGTCGGTCTGCATGTCAGGATTTCTGCTCCGGGCCCTGTGACAAGGCGTTTACTGAGTTATTAGACGCTTTACTTCTTCATGATTTTGACTTTGTATCTCAGAATTTTGTCATCCTATCTCAGAATTCTGACTCTTTATCTCATTATTATGGCTTAACATTTGTTTTCTTTTTATTAAGGCCAAATCCCCCTCTTTTTTTTTTTTTTTTACCTTTTGGGCCTCCATAGGAAAGGCACATCACTCACTGCAAACATATGTCAGGTGCTTCCTATTACTCATTATATTTTTACTGACTCCTACAGAATATGCGGTATCATACATAATATCTATCGCTCCTGTCAGAACAGTAAAGCTCCTTTCTTACACATAAGATGCTAATATTTGGTATTAAAATTAGTATTCCACACAGTTGAGCAAACAAGAAGTAATTATAACTCTTTGATCACAAAACACGACCCTTCAGAAGACAAAATAATAGCGCAGACTGATTCTCAGTTTATTCTTTTATTCTCTTCTAAAGCACACACGCAATGTCTGACAGCTCCAGATGAACCTTTGTGAGGGTGAATACAGAGGGACTACTGCCTGAAAGAAAAAGTCTGTACCAAAAGTACGGGTGCACTTTAAAACGTGTGTGATAAAACAGCACTTGTCATCTCAGATGGCTGGCCTTCCATCCTTTTAAACATTAATGTGATGTGGACTCTTGAAAAATACAGCTGAAACGGGGGGGTGAGCATGAACTCGCAAAATATCAAGTTTATCTCGCAAAATGTTACAACCCATGAAGGTAAAAACACACTGTTGGAGTCAAGTGTGAGAGAGCACCCCGACCCTCGGCTGTGTTCTAAATTTAATCTTTCCCAAACAGCACGGCTCTGTGAGTCATTATGCAAAGCAATGCCAGACCCGAGTGAAAGGGGAGGGCTGTGGAGCTGCAAGATGGCCAGGCTCACATGATGTTGTGCTGCTCACCAGCAGATGTAAACTCTGGCAACAAACATGTGCACGCATACATACTGATGTGCATGAGTACACACACTTGGGCGCACACAGAAACAAATACACAGACCCTTAGCACGCACATGGAATGTGTCACGTGCGGACACTGGAACACTCTGACTTTTGCAAAAAGAGAGGCGAGAAAAACACAAAGAGAGGATCTGTGAGCAGCTAGGCTGAAAGAATTCATCTTCTGCATGACAGCTACAAGAAGCAGCAAAGCATTATGGGTGAAGAAGTAACAGCTTCTCAGTATCCTGAAGACACTCTGTATCTCTACTTAAGTTTCAGAAGGCATGTGGGAACACTGACTGCTGGCCTTGTTTTCATCAGTTCTGGTTACTAATTTTTGGATTCAAATTTTGGAAGAAAAAGAAGAGACATAAAAAAAAAAAATTACAATTCTTAAAAAAAGTTAGTTATATTTGTGTTGTGTTATAATACTCATTGACTTAACTAGGTTTCCAACATCCTTGACTTGTGAGTGTGTAGAAAGCAGTGTCAAGGGTGCCAGGGTCAAGAATTATCACATTTCAAATATTGATGTTTTGTAAAGCAGTTCAACCAGACATTTTGAGAGTCATTTGAAAAAACTTTCAGAGACCTGTTTCAGAAAATGATTGAAGACAATTATCAGGGCCACAGAATAGTTAGATTATGTCTCCTTGTTTGCCAAAAGTTGGATGAATGAATTGACATGAATGAGTTGACATGAATCCAACATCATATGAGCCTCATGAGAATGTCTTCTGAAAACCAGGACAAAGCTCAACTAAATTTAAGATGGCTTTAAGAGTAATATAATGAGTCCCAGATACACACGTATACTCCACTTTTTTAACCATCCTCAATTTATCACTTCCTTTACCAGTTTATTTTGAAAGGAATACCAAACCTTTTAAACTTGATATTATATTGATACTTTTAGATGCAGTTTTATTGAAATGTATGCTACTCAAATGGAATAAAATATTGAAAATGATCACCATTAATAAAACATATATGCTTGAAGGCAAACCAAATGACACAAACATGACATTGTAAATATAGAAGCTGAATTTTACTATGTTTTCATCCATATAAATTCCCCTCCTTGAAATATAACAGACATAGGTGGAAAAGGTGGTATAATAAAAAGGAGACTGGTAAATTCAAAGTATCTGATATTTGCTCTCGGTAGGGCATACAGTCCTTCTCCCACCACAGGTGATAACAGTGCTACCTGTACCACAATACACTCTGCCTCCCTGAAAGTGTGTTCTGATGTACAGCCGTCGGTGCAGCGAGTGGTTCCGGCAACTTCTTCTGTTGGAGCTCTGAATGACTGTATTTCTTAAGAAGTTGTGCATTAAGCAGTGTAATATTTGAAAAAAAATGGCGTCACATGATGCTGCACTTTCACTCTGCCTTGTACAAAAAAATGTGATAAAGACTAAAGACTAAGTAATGTGTGGGTGCATCTCATGTCTTATTGGTCCCCACAGTCACGTGACATGGGAGACGAAGTAAAGAGAGCTGTCTTGGTAAAGTAATGACAGGAAATTAGTTAAAACTCAACAGCAATAAAACAGAACTCCTCCTTGTAGGCACCAAATCCACCTTATCCAAAGCAGACAGTTTCTCCCTCTCCATCGACAGTTCAACAGTGTCCCCCTCCCCTCAGGTAAAGAGCCTGGGTGTCATCCTCGACAGCTCACTTTCTTTCAACTCTCACATCAATAGCATTACCCGGTCTGCATATTTCCACCTCCGCAACATCAACCGTCTCCGCCCCTCTCTCACCCCTCACACCACTGCTATCCTGGTCCACAGTCTTGTCACCTCCCGTATCGATTATTGTAATTCACTCCTCTTCGGTGTCCCTCACAAATCCCTCCATAAACTTCAACTGGTCCAAAACTCTGCAGCCCGCATCATCACTAGAACCCCCTCCTTTCACCACATCACCCCCATCCTCCAGCAGCTCCACTGGCTACCGGTCAAACTCAGAATCAATTTCAAAATCCTCCTCTACACATTCAAGGCCGTCCACAACCTCTACCCCCCGTATCTCTCTGATCTCCTCCACATCGTCACCCCCTCTCGCTCCCTCAGGTCTTCCTCCTCCCTCCACCTCTCTGTGCCCCCTGCCCGTCTCAGCACCATGGGGAGCAGAGCTTTCAGTCGCTCTGCTCCCCAACTCTGGAACTCACTCCCACCGGACATCCGAAACTCTGACTCACTACCCCTCTTCAAATCAAAACTCAAAACCCATCTGTTTCAAACTGCATTCCCTGCTTAATTTCCACTGCTTCATTTTTAACTTGGTGTTACTTTGCTTGTTGTTTTTATTTATCTTATCGTGTTCTTTTATTTATTGTGTTTTTTATCTGTCTGTAAAGCGACCTTGAGTGCTCTGAAAGGCGCTTCTAAATAAAATGTATTATTATTATTATTAAAAGAAAAGAGCAGTAAAAGAACATTTTTTTTGTTGTTGCGAAGTACTCATTAGTATCAATACTATAGTATGATATAGTATGCTCACCATTTAACAACTATACACACATGATATCTTGAAACCAAGCCTCACCTCCTTGTAACCTAATCTTGCACATACCATCCATGCAAAGCAGAATAGAAGATCATGGGTGGAGCTTTAGATACCAAGATACAGAGACGGTGACACTCTATGTTGTCCAGAGGTCACCTCTGCTGTCTATGCGAGCAGAGCCGAGGATCTTAATGGGTCCAAGGTTGATAAGGCCAACATTAAAGGACAGAGCTGACTGCTCCTGATGTAATGATTGACAATGACTGTTCAACATTCAAGGCAAGCTCTCCCAAGATCAGTGAGCTTGAGATGTAACAAAGCTAGCAACACATTTCATCCCATGTAACTTCATTTCTCATTTACAGAACATTGAAAAAATAAAGATTTTAAGACCAAGTATGGTCTATTATATACATCCATGGAAGAGAAAATAAACAGAGAGGAATATTTCAGCTTGATATGTGTGAAGTATGAAACACAGCTGTTTCTTCTCCCATCTGCCTCCCCATCTGTTTGGATGTGGCGTGTGTTCCTTATTGAGTTTGTCACTCAGCTCACCATATAATGTATCTTTGACATGTAAAGAGCTTTAAAAACTTAGGTATTATGATATCATGCAAAGAGTTTTATGATAGACAACAGAATCCATGTAGAGAAAGGGAAGAGCTTGGGCTGTGTACTGTTCTTTAAAGGTGGAGAAGCTAGCTAGATCTCCAAACAAGTAGACAGCTGCTGTACATCAAAAAGGCAATATATTAATAACACTAATAATAGTACTAATAATACATTTTCAAACACACATTACAGTAAAAACAAACCTCAAAATGCTACAGATAAAAAAAGAGCATAAAATCCAGTGCAAAGCAATAGCAAAGATTACATATGAAACAACTTTTCAATATAAAAACTACATAAGAAGTCCTCTGCTCTTTCCACCGAGCATTTTACTGTAACTTTCCAAATGTGTCCAATACTGACTAAATATGGCTCAAGTACAGAGGTCAGAGGTCAAGTTTTGTCAGACAACACAACTGCATGAGAATGAAGACAGGAAGAGTAAGAAAAAGAGATAAAAATAGAGAAAGAAGGAAGAGAAAGAAGAGAGAGGGTGAGAAGGGACAGAAAGAGAGAAAAGAGAAGGAAAAAAGAGAAGAGGAAGAGAGAAAAGAAAGAGACAGAAAGAAAGAGACAATAAAACAGAAAGAGAATGGAGAGAGAGAACAGAAAGAGAAGAGAAAGGGAAGGGGGAGAGAGAAAAGAAAGGGAAGAGAAAGATAATGGAGAGATAAAAGAAAGAGAAGAGAAAGAGAAGGGGGACAGATAAAATAAAGGGAAACGAAAGAGAAGGATGGGAGAGCAAAGAAAGAGAAGAGAAAGAGGAGTTCGAAAAGAGAAAAAATACAACAGAGAAGATAAGTTAGAAAATAGAGAGCGAATAAAGGGAGGTAAGGAGAGAGAAAAAAGAGAGAGAGAAAAGGAAGATAAAAGAAGAGGGGTTAGAAAAGAGGGAGAGAAAATAAAAGGAAAGAAAACGAGTTAAAGAGTGAGAGAGAGGAAAGAGTGAGAGAAACAAAAGAGAGGAAAAAAAGAGTGAAAAAGAGAGAGGGGAAGAGATATGACACACCTGTAATGATGGTGATTTAAGAGTTAATTTTGAGAAAGCTCCAAACTGGATTGTTACGTGATTTTATGAAATAACAAGAGAAACAAAAACACACCAAACAAGCGAAGAGCTTTCAAAACTCTGTGCAGATAAATCAGCTCAGAATGCTCGGAGTGATGTTTATGATTTAATGCTCTTGACCATGATGATGGTTCCGATGGGGCTTGCCTCTGCTCAGACTGGTTCAAGTAAGGCTTTATTGAGTCCACAATTTTAATTCAGGATATTTACCAAAAGAATAAAAAGTATGATCAGTCACAAATCAGTCAATGAACAAATGTGTCCAAGGGTTGATTGAGAAGTTTAAAATCTGACTTTAACACTCTTGCACACAGCAGACCCATATTAATAATCATTTAACGTGCAATTGGCGCTAGGATTGCAGAAAACATGCACTCAAAAGCTGCCTTTCATTACTGAATCCTTTCCTCCAGCATCTAGGGGATATTATCTGTGACAGAAGCTGCATCGCATCCATTAATTTCCGGCAGCTGATATGCAGACTCTGCCTGTGATCAGTTTGCTATGTGCTCTCATACAGCGAGAAGCATGCAACCCCAGTATTGCTGTGCCAGCAGGTGCAGATTGAGCCCTACAGGCCAGGCCAGTCACTATGTCATTCCCCAGCTCTAAAACCCTAATGCCCTCTGATCTCTCACACACAAATCCCTCCCCATATAAGTCAAATCAACTAAGGAGGCCTTTGGCCCCGAGGCTCAAAGAGAGGCAGGCGAGCAACAGCACTCAGCCTCACAAAGGCAGCCCCAGCAGTTCGCAGCGACCCGATCACTCAACTCAGCACAACAGTCTCCACTGGATTCACTCTTTTGTGCTCTCTCTCTGTGCCAACAAGCCTGCCAAGAGTAGTTATCAATAGCAATGCATCAAATGCAGCACATAAAGCGCAGACAGACACACTGTATGTAATAGGATTTCCAGATTGTGTATGTTGAACAGTACTTTGTAATTTGGGGATAACTGCTGTAGCTAATGCTGCTGTAAAGTGGCACTGACAGCTCGCCACGGACCCATTAGCTGATGATGCTAAAGAGAAGCAAAGGCTGAGCCTGTTATGCAGTTTGCTTCAGTGAGCCGCAAGTGTCAGTAAAGGACAGAGGCACTTTTCTTCACCTCTCACTATGGCAAAAACTGCATCCTATTCTTAAATGGCAAGCTCCCAGTTTGGAACAAAGTACGGAGAGGTGCTGTATGACATCATCACCGTGCTGTGAAAACACTTCAGAGGTAACAATTCTTTAAATGCCTGAGTCTTAATGGCAGTTACTTACATCCTCAAATTTTGTCACTTAAAATAACATCTTACAGACAAGAGAAACACTCAGATCCTCTGTATCAAAATACCCCAAAAAGGCACACGATCAGGTTACTAACACACCAAATCCTACTTTCCTCTTCATTCTATTCCATCTGCTGCTAACAATCCCTCGTATATCCTTCCTGTATTTATTAAGCCTGGGAAATTTGCCAACCTAGTGTTCTAAGACACAAATACCTGGCAGCAGGTGCAATGTCAACAAGCTCTGCACCACCTATTTAGGAGGACATGTGGATGGGTTTTAACGTGCCACTGCAGTTTGACGGGCATTAAATGAGGTGGCTCGGTGTTATCTTCAAGCTATGTCTTCCAGATTCTTCCTGGAAATCTTAAGACATTCACATGCAAGAGAAGGTAATCCTTCTTCTGGTCCTAGTTTCTGAGTATCTCTCCAAATGGGCAGGCATCTGATGTTAGCCTTATAGGATACAACCATGTGAGTTTCTCTTAACAGTCAGGTATTCAACTCCAACATCATACTCTGTCTCCCTTCCCTTTTAAATGTTCATCATGTGTCCCAGACAAGCAAAGGAGAGAGAGCTTTCTGACTTAAGGAAATAAACTCTGGAACTTTCTTCCTTTGGACGTTATAAGAGTGAGCTCTGTGTGTTTTTTAATATGACATTTAACTCAGAGTGATTTAAGGGTTGAGTCAAAGTTTTTATTGACTTCACAACAGTTGTATGTTTTGGTATTTATTTTATTTTATTAAAATTTCACTGGTTTTAATTGATATTACTGACCTTTATTTATTTGATTGTTGATTTTAACTATGTTATTAAAATATTTGTCATTATTATTTGTATTATTATTTTAACTGTTGCTGTCCATATATCTTTTTTTCCCTCTATTTTGTGAAGCACTTGCTTCATGCTTTTGTGTATGCAATGTGCTGTATAAATAAAGTTCAGTTCAGTTAAGTCTCCAAAGTTATTTAGCATCAGCTAACACTGTGTGAAACAACCTTGGCTGTGACTTTCCTGACATCAATGTTGGGACCAACCATTAGCAACAATAAGGAGGTTGTTGAAAGTTTACCTTGCTTTCACCTTGCTGTCAAAACACATCTAGCTCATCTTAATGACAAAGCTATGTGTTTATATAACTTGTCCTAACCGCTTTCATTGATTTTGGTGGTTTTATTGTATTCTGACTTTATATATACAGCATGTGTGCCTGTTCAAAAATGTCCCACTGTATGAAATGTGTTTGAGAGATTAATGCAGGTTTTTCGTACTTCTAAGACCCAATGTCCTTCTTGTTTTATGAACATCACCTTGTACATTCACTGCCACAGGAGCCACCTCTTGTTGACAAAATGAAGTGTGTAGAAAATGGTTACTTTAGGGGCATTTTTTTTTTGTAGTTACGTGCTCAACTTCCAAGGCCAGACTGGGGAAAAAACTAGCCCTAGCATATATGGCTCGAACTGGCCCCCCACAAGACGTCAAACACAACACGCCTTTACACCATCCCTATGGCTCCCCTGGAAATATATACATCGTCATTTTACCAAACCATTACAACACAGAGAAGCCATAGACACATGTAACTGTGTACATTCACTTTCTCTTGATTGACTCCCCAGTTGTCAAAGGTGATCAGGAATTACACTCTCTCCTTACTCAATGAGAAGTACACCAGAAGTAAGCAATCGCAAAACACAAATAACCTAACCCACCTTTTTTTCTGGATCTTTCAAATGCAAATTATGTTTTCTTTTTTCTTTTCTTTTTTTTTGTTGATAAAATTACAAAGGCCTAAAGGTGTATTATCCTGCCAGGAAAATGACTGACATGCCAGATTATGAGTTCTGATGACCTCCCGTTGGAACCATAACCTACAGGCAAAACTTACAATTATTAATTTTCAAAGAATTACAATTTTTCAAACTAGTTAAGAACCTGAAATAATGACTCCCAACTAAGTTGGTTGACAGATATCACACACAAACTGTCACCTGTGCCCAACAACAGTAGACCAGCCAGTTCAGGTCACAATATTACGAGGCACACAACAACACAGTTCATAGGAAGAAGAGAGAACATAGGAAGAAGTGACAAAAAGTCCAGTTTCTAATGACTTCATCGTTTTGATCAATCCATTTTTTGATCAGGCACTGAAATGTAGTCAATCTTCATTTGAAAGTGCTTCTGTAGGATCTGAAGGTAACTGGCAAGGTTGTTTGTCCTCAACAAATGTCTCCTCTTGCCCGGGACTTCCACCAGATGTGTGTCCGGTTGGTCTCTGATCCACTGTGGTCCCGCTCTGTGCTCTCTTGTTTGTCAACCACCCTCCTTTACACATTCAAGGCTGTCCAAAACCTCTCCCCCCCGTATCTCTCTGATCTCCTCCACATCGTCACCCCCTCTCGCTCCCTCAGGTCTTCCTCCTCCCTCCACCTCTTAGTGCCCCCCGCCCGTCTCAGCACCATGTGTAGCAGAGCTTTCAGTCGCTCTGCTCCCCAACTCTGGAACTCACTGCCACCGGACATCCGAAACTCTGACTCACTACCCCTCTTCAAATCAAAACTCAAAACCCATCTGTTTCAAACTGCATTCCCTGCTTAATTTCCACTGCTTCATTTTTAACTTGGTGTTACTTTGCTTGTTGTTTTTATTTATCTTATCGTGTTCTTTTATTTATTGTGTTTTTTATCTGTCTGTAAAGCGACCTTGAGTGCTTTGAAAGGTGCTTCTAAATAAAATGTATTATTATTATTATTATCGGTTGCGTTTTCAGAATGTAGCATGGAGCAGGATCGCTGGACAGCTGGAGTCATGAGACAGAGGTTTTACCGTGGTAATTGCTGAATTAATGAATATCCTCCTCCTCTCCTCATCCATGTTGTCTTTATCGTCCTCTGAAAACCTCTGACCTGATGACTCCAGGCCTAGCTCCGCTCATCATGACTGTTTGTTGTAGTGAAGTGAAATACAATCTGGTGATAACACAGATTGTTTTAATCTGAAAATTAACCAGATTTTAAAATTTCATTTTGGTGCCTGGCTTCCCGCTGTGCTAGATCTGCTCTGTTGAGCATGTTGTTGAGATTTATGTGTCGTGCTCCGGCATCTGCCAAAAATTGAAGTCTTGCTTATCTGATCCGGAGGGCTCTGGCGTGCCGGATCAGAGAGGCAGCTGGAACGCAATGGAGCTGATCCAGTGGGAGTTAACACACCAACTAGAATCAACTCTGGCGCTGTGATGGATCTGAGACGAACCGGACACGGATCTGGTGGAATTTGGCCATTGCAGTGGTAAAGAAACACACTGATACAAAGGAACCTGAGCTCAATGTGTTGTACAGAGAAGATCTCCTTCAAAGATAAGTCATCACACAATGCTCCTTAGAACTGGCATCAATTAACACTAAGACTGCAGACTTATTCAGATACAACACTGTATCAGTGTATAATACATGATAGCCAATTCCAGTGAGTCTCTCAGGGATGAAAGGAGCTTTAGCCTTTAGGTATGAGAGGCCTGTTAACATTAACAAGGAGCTTGAATGGCATGCTGGATGTGTAAATGTGAGGGTAAAGCTGGGGCACCAAGTGGATTACCCCCTCAGGGATCTAGGTAATAATCCTCTTCAGCTGCCTTATCTCCTGCTCTCACTTAAGCATGGGAGAGGACGAGGCCGGGCCAACGCTAACTGTAATGTTTATGTTTGACAGGCTTAGACTGTGTGAGCTTGTCTGGATACAGTATGGGAATCCCATTGCATGTAAAACAATGCATGCATGGTTGCAGGTTTTATGCAGAATTTGTGTTTGACGTTATTTTCATGAATGACACTGAAAATAAGACTTATTCTAAAATGACACAAGGAAATTCAGATCTGACACCATCATATTGTGTAACAAGAACAAGGACCTTTTTTTAACATTCTTATCTTGAACCTCACGTATGTTTTTCCTTGTCTAAATTTGATAATTACGCCTGAGTATGCATGCATTTGCAAAATGAAATAGTTAATATAAAAGATGCAACTGATTTATTTGTAAAGACTATCTATTGAATTCCATTTGCAGTCAGATCTCAAGCACAAATTAGTGCTGCCGTTTCAAATAATCATAGGACGGTAAAAAAAACAACATGTTATTCCAGCTCTTTCAATACCCTAATGCTTTATGCTGGAAAATAACTTATTTACACTTTTGAAAGCTTCAAGGATTTGCTTAAATGTGAGTACAATGGGATAACACGCAGCAGATAACATCAAATATGATACAACACATTCCCACTCTCAGGGTTGAAAGGCAGTTTAAAGAAAAAAGAGTTGAGATGAAGATAGTTCTTGTTGCAGAAGAAAAAAGTCAAACTCATGGAAAGTCTGTGAGTCTATTATAGTGTCTGCACATATACAGAGACAGCACTTCACACCTGGTTCCAATTTAGATCAGCTAATTTTATCCAAAACTCTATGGGCTGTGAGGAGAAAGCTGTCTGATCCAGTTGCCTAATAAAGGGGTACATGTGAAGAGCTGTTTCTGAGTGTTATTCATTAAAACACCCAAGCAATTCTGAAAACACACATTAACAAAAACGTTGTATAGTAATGCAGTGATTAAAAGGTAGCCTGAGACTTACCAAGGAAGCGGAAGGTCCTGCGTACGAGCGGGTTCAGGTAGCAGCAGTCTCCGGTGGCCACCGTCTTCTCTGAGCGGTCAAACTCTTTGGACGTGTACTGGACCAGGAACAGCACAGTCTCTGTGATTGTGATCTGGCAGACGCAGTAGAGAGAAAAAGAGAGAGAGAGGAAAACAGGATTTCACATGAGCCGGGTAACAGTTTAGCTGTTAGTCAAAGTTGCAGTTGTTGGCAGTGTCAGAGTATTTGTGACTGTTTCTCAGTGGGCTCCATCTGCACAGACAAAGCTGTGGAAGCCATCAGAACATATGTGAGAGAGGAAATGGGCTTACTGTGCTGGGAGAGGAACAGAGATGTTTTTGTTATCTAGTAGAGTTGCTAGTGTTGATTTTTTTCATATAATGGGATCTTACCCAAATTTGACTCATCCTGATTTATAGATACAGTTTGATTAGGAGTCTAGCATTCCAAGATTCTTCAAAATACAGATCATGAAGGCATCAGGACCTAATTTTTGTGTCTGATGTGTTTTGATTTTTCATTTGTAGTCTGGAGGTAATACCATCTGCCAGTGTTTCATCGGGCTTCGCCTGAAGGCAGGAAATCGGCAGTCATCTAAATACAACTTAGCTTTAATTAATGCCTTTAAACTGATATTTGAATGCAAGGGCAGCTAACATTCTGTTTCTCAACACTGACTCCACTTAAGAATATGGACTGTAAACAAAGGAGATCCTTTATCGCTAATGGCTACACTGAAGTTCTGAAAAACTGGCCATTTTTCCCACAGGGTGTATCATGACATGATCATCATTGGGTTCTAAGATTGGACACGTACACCAATTGTCAGGATTTTATTAATTAGCTTTTGGCGTCAATTTTTTTAAAGACAGAATATTAATTTGCACACCAGGAATACTAATCCTTAACAAATCATTAACAAAGAACAAATGACATTGTAGGCATTATATCGGTCAAAATTGATGCTTGGATGTCTCAAACTCATTTGTAATTCATCAAAAACATCAGTCTCTAAAAACACAGAGAAGAATACCATGGGGTTGTATATTTTGTCCATTGAAAGCTTCTTGTCCCTTTGGTTGCCATTATAGAGGAGATCTTATGTCAATTTAAATTGTCCTGGGTGCAGACTTAGCCTAATGGTTAAGTTGCCCACCCATGTAGCGGGGTCCAGGTTTAAATCCAGCCTGCAGCCTCTTTCCTGTATGTCATTCCCCCACTCTCTCCCAGTTTCCTACACGATCCAATGCCCTCTCCTCTGTAAATAAAGGGGTAAACGGCCCAAAAATATAACTTAAAAAAAAAAAAGTCCTAAAAAGTCAACTTATCATATAGAGCCACATATAAACCAGAGATGTGTCTCTACTAGACTGATTGAGATAGACTGATTAATTGGGCCGGATACTCTCACAAGGCTGATTAAAAAACATGAATGTCTGCAGACACTGCAGGCAGCTTTGTCAGTGAGACTGTTTTGGATCTTGTATGACACATATCACATCTAAAACAGTTACTGGCTAGTCAGTAGCATAAATTCTGTTATGTTTTACCGAATAAAACAATTTAATGTTGTTTCTGACAAATATCATTCATGTTCTGAAATCTCCAACCAAATGTATTTCTCTGTTTCATGAGTTAATTAGAAATTAATCTAAAACCTGCTAAGAGAAATATGAATATTAGATTGTAATGTGCATGAAATAAAAGAAGTCAATTGTTCTATTTTATCAAAAGTAACAAAAAAAAAACAGCAACATGATATCTGCATGATTTATCCACCATCCGCTGACCTACTATCCTATTATCAGAATCGGTATACTATCAGCCTTTGAAAAACCATTATCAGTCGACTATAGTCTCTACTTTTTGACTTCCCAACTCTGTCTTTGGCTCTCAGTTCCAATCACATGATCCTCAAGTTGAAAGATAATACCTAGAGTAACATATATATTCTTTCATTTTATAATGAGCCTCAGTAATTAAGTAAAATATCAGACCGCCAATGTTTTAGACAATCATCAAGGCAGAAGAGGAACAGATTTGGCTAATTTGGCTTTTTCTGTGTTTACTTTTTCTTTGCTTGACATTGTGATTTATTTGTTCTTGATTTTTTCCCATTAATTTGGTTAATTTGTTTTATTCCTGAATAAAGTATTTGTAACCAAGTATTTTAAAAATACAAAAAAAGAGCCTTTAGCATACTTAAGGCAAAATAATCACCATTTGGTGCTTTAGTGATTTTTGGTGTGGATGGTGCATGTGGACTAACAAAATGAACAACACTAAAGGCTGATTTATACTTCTGCGTCTCCCCTACGCAGCAGGGGCTGACGCGGACATGAGCCCCACATACTTGTGCGTCGGTGTGTCCGTGTCGCGCAGCAATTCTCCGCCGAAACGCTTGAGGGCAGTGTGGTCCTCTGATAGCCGGCCGCCTGCTTCCGGTCCCGCTACGATCTCTGTTTACTTTTCCACAGAGTTTCAGAGCATGTTATGTTAATCTACAGCTGATACATGTTGCTGTTTATCATACAGACATGATTACATGAAGAATAGAGAGGAGGAGATGAAATACACGGCCGATGTGCGGCCGATGTCCGGGATCCCGGAAGTGTTGTAAATGCGGGAAAGACAAAGCCGCCGAGCGGACCAATCACAGAGCTTGAGGTCCGCGTCGGCTCTACGGGGAGTTACATTTAGGAGGAGGTGCACGTTAGCTACGTGCGTAGGCCACGGCGTAGGTACGGGAGCTACGCGGACCCCCGGCGTAGGGTACGCTGTTGATTCAACGCAGAAGTATAAATCAGCCTTAAGTGTTCAAGCAGTGAGGACTGACCCATTGCAGCTGCTCATAAAATCATTGAACTTGACTGTTGTTAGAAACCAGGACTTCTGCTTTGTCCATGAAACCTTTAATGATTATCTGTAATAATTTTCATTCCTCTTTCCTATCATCTTATGAGGTCACACTCGTTGAAATGAGATGGCATTGCAGTTCCTTATCATGCAAACTAAAACATTTGTATTCAAGCATTTGATCGATTGACTTAATCTGTCCATTTTCCCTGAAGGATGACCTCATTTGCTGGATAGCATGAACACCATGTATTCCCTTTTTAAGTTTCTTAAACATTAGGGCAAAAAATAAGTTCACCAAATTGATCTATGATGTTTGTGTAGAGTTTCATATTTCTCTGTTACATAAATAACCGTGACAATTTCACAACACACTCAGTTCAATTATATGCTTAAAAACCCTTGATCAAGAGTTCAATACATTTCATCATTTGGACAACCTTGTCTTGAAGGATGAATATCCAAACAAGACTCGAAAATGTCATCCGGTATGTGTGCGTGTTTATCAGTGTTTCCAAAATCAGTGCAGTGTCAATATGTAACAGCTGCTGCATTTTACTGCCAACAGTTTCACAGCTTGCCAGCCACATTACACCTGCTAGTGTTCTCTATCAGACTGTAGCAACCAGCCACCTCAGACATATTGACAACCACCAGGACAACATTAACTGCAAAGCTAGATAGATTTAAGCTTTCAGCTACAGCTTTTGGAAATACAGACAAACAACAAACCCTTACATCTCGAGGTGAGTAGATGTCATCTAAAACAAGTGTTGGTTAAATTGACAGACAAATAAAACTTGACATTTAATAATAACAAACATTCTAAAGGAGTGCAATAATAAGTAACCTGAGAGTAACATTTATAAACAATTATCAAAATATAAGTTCTGAATGATCTTCTTGTCAGTTTATTCAATACTCTACCTTTTTGCTGCCTGTTCGATGTATGCACTTCATTTGAATAGCTTTCATGGACATCTATATTTCCAAAGTAAGTGCAGGTTTGAACAGTTGCTAAGCATTTCAATGCTTTTTAAAAATTACATTATTTCGCAATTTAATAATCAATGCATATTTAGTTTGCTTTTTAGTGCTGTTCAGTTAAATTTCATTTCAGATTCAGTATTTTTCTGATTTAATAAATGTAAAATGTTACTTATCAATGACTGATATGTGCAGTACACAGTTATTACCAGGGCAAAAAAAACTCAAACATAACTACTCCATATAATATTCAAACCTCCTGTTGAAAATAGAAGAAATGTTATGTAAAGTTAGCCAGAACCCAGAATGCTTGAACCTATGACTGTTTTTAAAACCACCTACTATATTAGTACGTACTGATTTGGCCCAAATTCTCAGTATGCCAGAACTCCCCGGATGTACTGATACTGATACTGATTCAGGGATATCTCCCAGCATGCAGCGGACCAGTCTCCCTTGTGAACCATTTCCAATAATGCCCAGTTCTAACTTAACGTTTAACAGTCCTACTACCTTCAAATGCAGTACTGTAATAGGCAGTACGTAGTGCATACTACATACGTAGATATGTAGCAGGCGGTTTCAAAAACAGCCTATGGTCTTTGTTTTATTTCTGAACACTGACAAAAGAAAATGATTTCCATAAGCCATTTTCTATTTGAAAGATTTTTGTGCAAATAATAATAATGTGCGAATAATGTGCAAAACTTAAACCCTTTTTTTAAACAGCAAAACTTTCTAAATAAGACATTCGTAATAGTTTTCTTCTAAAAAAAAGAGTTTAAAATCAGGGTGCCAAAAACACAACAAACACAGAAATCCCTGTGGGCCTAACATTGACTCAAGAAGGACAGCTTCACATAAACAGAGTGTAATGTATAATATCCTTCTCCTTGTCTTTTCACTCAGTGAGAAGAAAGCTGCTGTATACCACACAAACAGTATTTCTAGATAAGACTTAATATCAAATTGAGTTCTATCAAATCTCTGATGAGTGCAACCATTCAATAATCTGTTTGAAAAAAGGAGCACTGTGAATCAGAGCCTGTGTAAACCATGACCTTTAGCCTTTTATTTGATTTTCATTGTTGCTATTCTTCATGCTGATGAGGAAATACAGAGTGAGACTAATTGTTTTATTTTCTGTCTGAATAGCTCTAGGTTTTCAATTCTTATTTTTCTTCCTGTTATGGGGCCAGAGGGCTTTTAGTTTTAAGTTTTATGTCGTATATGGTACAGGACGCAAAGTGTGCATTCCTGGTCAAAATGGGAGGAATAAAATTAATATTTTCCGTCTAAAAAAGATAGAAAATGTGTCTGAAATGCTAGCTGAAAATATGTCTTTAGATAGATAGAAACTAGTAATACCAAACTGCATCCCCAAATGTCTGTCCAACATATAACCTCTGATTATATACCTACAGGCTTCAAGAGAGAAATCTACCAATCCATGATGGCACATGAAGTGAACACTCAATGGAAAGCTGTATGTGAAACAACTGTTTAAAGATCAGTGAATGGAAAAGAAAATGTCAAATCCTTTGAAAGCTGAAAAACTCAGTGCTGCACTAATTCATGCAGTCCTGTTCAACCTGTTTAACTGAACCATCAGTTGAAATGTTCAGTTTGTTTAATGTGAGTATTAACTGTTAACTTTACTCATTTCAAAAAGGCTGCAGGATAAAACTGTTAAGGGCGTAGCTCAAACTGTAAGTATAACAATCTATCCAAAAAGGATGAAGTATAAAGACATTTTAATCAATGAATTTGTTAAAAAAACAACATCCTTAAATAAATGATATCTTATGTATAGCAGTTGGATCCTGCTGATGCTGGCCGGGTTCCATTTAATTCCATTATAATAACCTTTCTAAATACCCAGAGCGTGAATCCCTCAGGGTGAGTGTTATCTCATAGCTAAAGACAACTTTACAAAACAGTTTTACAAGAAACTGAATGAAACAGCATCTCATAGCAGCTCCACGTTCTGACAGGCAAAGAACTGTCAAACTGATACACCAGCCTGAAGATTAAAACATTTAACTTTCCCGATTAGTCTCACTAGCAAAACACTGGAAAAAGATCTGACTCTCTCTACAAAGTAGCAGAACTTGGGTCTGCCTCAAGGCTGAAACATATTGCACAAAGGCACAGTTATATAACTGCAGTGAATTACTAGAACCACCTCGGTTTGTTCAGTAATGCATGACATGCTAAGTGGCACTATCTTAACAAAGGAAGGTGTTTTGGGCGAGAGTCTCATTTGGAGTTGCCAGTAGAAACCTGTGTCATGTGTGTGCATGAGTGTGTTGAGCTCAGTAGGCAGTGAAAACTGTGCTTTACTCATCAAAGGGGGATATGCTGGATTTACCATGCCTTGAAAATAAAAGGCTTGACAGTATCTTTGCAGCACATGGAGGGAGTTGATAACCCTTTGTGCAGCTGTGCCAGCAGGCCATTTCCTAACAAACTGCAGGGACACACCTACACAGGCCTTTTGCACTTTGATGAAGGCATGATGGCCAGACTGCAGGGCTAGGCTGGCAGTGTTAGCTAAAGCTCATTGTGTTCTCAGTAAGCCGCCATGACCAGAGGCCCAAAACTAGACATGATAAACACAATAGTGGCTCCTTGTCTTCAGGATTTGCCCCATGCCCTCATGTCTCCTGAGCCCAGTATTGTGCTTCCAGCGCTTGGCTGATTTCACACTCAATGCACTGAGGGATTAATCTTTAATTTGCAGGTACACTCCACCGGGAATTGTACCGACAACCTCCCGACCTTGCCCAGTCTGAACGTTTCCACCTGGCTGCAGTTTGAGACGAGTAAAGGCCTGTCGGTGGATACAGCACAGTGCAGTGGAGCATGCCTGCTACTGTGCACATGTGCTGGTCAGTGTGTGTGGTGGGTAGGTGCTGAGGCCCAGAGCTGCAACCCACAGAGCTGCCAGGCACTCAGGCATTGCTGTGGTGATTTATTGAGGTTGACTAGTAAAGAGGGCAGACGAGGTAGGGGAAGATAAAAAGAAAACTTGGAGGAAACTTGGAAATATACAAAGTTTTTCTTTTTTATCTTTTGTCTGTCACAATATGCTGATGATGTGCCCTCCAGAAATAACAGGTTTTCAGAATGAAAAAAGAGTAGGCAACATATTTTACATTCCCATGTGACACTAAAATTGAATCAAAATTCACACACCACTCCACAAGCGATCCCTCTAACAATGCTATTGTGGTTTTGCATTAGTGAGGTCAAAGGTTAGAGCCTGATATGCCAACTGCTCTGTTGTTGGTTGCAAAAACCAACACGAATGTCTACCATTTTCTGTCCCAGCACTGAATAGACCCAATAAAAATTGAGTTTATTTTTATTTTTAACAACACACTGGCTAGAGTTGGTGCTTATTGTTTGTTTGTGCTGAACACTTCACCTTGGACCGCTTCACCATCGAGGACCAGCTGCATAGAGTTACACACAAGAGGCAAGAGAGTAGGAACCACATTCAAATTTTAACCATGCAGATACGTGATGTGTTAATCATGCTGCAAAACTTCAACACCAGCCTCCTCGAGTTCAGGCTCAGATGCTGGACCATATTTGTCTGCATTGGTGTTTTTTTGCCTCTGCATCCATTTGCACCTGTCTGAACCCTGCCCCCTCTGACAACATCAAGGCAGCCAATCAGGGCAGCGCCTTATTATCATAGCATTGCATCCCCTAAGATAACTGCATGGATGAGGGTAGAAACTGAGAGAGTTTAGATTTTTATCCGAGGCTAAATTTGTCATGTTTTTTTGCTACTCAATTCAAAACCTTGCTTAAAAAGCAACAAGGGCATGTTGTAAGCAGCTAAAAATAACATTATATGGGACCTTTAAAACCTCCAACCTGGAGGATTTCACACAAAACATCAGGCCTATAAACTATGAACGATACAAAGGGCAATTTTAATACCCTGTTAGGCATTTTTCTTTTGTGTAACATAACGTGGTACATACAAAATACCAATTTGAGGATGTTTTAATTGGCCAAAATAAAGCCATAAGGTCCTTCTGGAGTTTTCAGGGATCTTAAAGTCTGTGGCACCTTAGGAGTCACCTGCTTTGCCCAACTGAAAATCAAGTTTGTCAGAGGTCTGTCTGGCAGATGTCACATCCGTCAGAAAGTCATTAACCGTAGGGCAGACATCTGCCCTGAAGTTAATGACTGTTATTAGCCTCTTACCTTAATCAAGACAATACGTAAAATTTTGTTTTAAAACATTCATTAGATACTGTGAATTGAACTTCATTATTGACTTTGGAATGCAACACAACCCTGTTGTGAGAAATACATATCATGGCAGACCACAGAAAGCAGCCAAATGTTTGGTTAAGCTTCACTTAAAAAAGATGACAAAGTGCAACAGGTTTTTTCTTTAGGATGTAGTCTTAATGTTTATTTTCACAAATTAAGGAAACAAGGAAAATCCTTGTCATAGTTGATAGTTTACTATTGAGAGTCCTAATGTCCCAACAACAAAGGCAAGGTAACTTTTTTTCTTTCAATACTTGTTATTCTTTATTCTACAAAAATAACTAAATCTAAATCAAGAGTTAATAAGAACCGGAGTCGATAAGCAGACAAGGAACCAGAATTGGAACCAATAGAATATTAACGGTAGCACTAAGTGGAACACCATTACCTACTCATTGACTTTTAACAGTAATGGAGAGAACTGGTGCCACTGAAAAACTTTTTTTGGGGGGTGCAGGCCAGTAAAAAAACTGTCTGAAATATGTATTTTTAAATTCTGACAATCAAGTTGGAACTGACTTTAAAGTCATTATTAAAAAATATATATCTTTTTTTTAATGCCTTAAACAAAATATTTTTTTCAGTGGCCCTGCAACAACCAATGAAAGAGAGCTAATCATGAAGCTCCAATAACCTGGTTTTAGGTGCCTGTTTGAAACATTATGTCTAACTCATCTCAAACTCATTCTGAAAAATGAGTTCAATGTCTTTGTTGTTATTACAAGACATAGCACATGGGTAGAACCAGCTGATGGCAAAAGCCATCCTCATTGTGTTATATTTAAATCTCTTCCTTATCATGCAGGTGTCTGTGAGATTCTTAGTACCAGGAATAAACACTCAGCAACTTTTGCTGCAAACATGGCATTGGTCCATTACTCAAGGGTAAGGATATCTAAGAGTGGCCAGCAAGGGAAGAGGTTGGTGTAAGGTGCAGTGTTGCTACTTTGATTGAACTGTGTTGTGTTGCAAATTCACAAAGCCAATGTACATCCCTGTGAGCAGACGGCAAACTCCCTAAAAGAAAGACGGTGGCATCCCCACTGCTCTTCTCTCTACATAAAAAATGACACCATAGATGACACATGTTTTAAACTCCTGGTAACAGACACAACAGTTATGAGACTCATCCAAAACAGGAGCAAGTCTGCACAAAGATGAACAAAAGTTGACCCTCTTGTTAGGTCAGAACATCCTGTATCCCATTACTGGCACATACAGGATAAAACAATGGCTGATCATTCAATTGCATAGACACAGTACTCATTATTAAACATTACTATTTCCATTAATCAGCCATAAACACAATGAAGGTCCTGGACACCAGATCACAAGATAATAATAGTTCGTCATGCCCTCTGAGCTAATGAGAATTTCACAGGCAGTTCTTGACACAAAGCAGCCTTGCTTCTTGATAACCTCATGAGATCTCAGTTTAAAAATGGCTTTTTTTTGCCAACCATCTTCGTGACAACACTAAAAAAACACATCAAAGTTTTAGGTGTAGAGCAACATGAAAGCAGTCTGAGTTTTGCAATATTAAGAACTTCATAGCTCAGAGAATGTTTGTGTTGCATTGTCTATAAAGACAAAGAGGCTCTCAGATGTAAAGGAAGGTTTTGTCTAAAGAATGCATTTGACATCAAGAGAAAAAATATTTCTTTGTTTGCTTTTTGTTTTCCTCCAATATCGTTTTGTATCCCATGACTGCACTTGCTACATTTGAAGAATGCAGGTCTGTTTTGGGGGAGATTCATTCTTGTATTTTGAATTTCCATTTTTAGATGTCTGTGGGCAGTAAACGACATTCTTCAGTGATATGAAGAAAATGTCAAATGACACTTTTGGGAAAAGTGAAATAGGGCTTTCCTATTTCCTCCTCTTTCTGTGTTTCCTGACTGCTGACAAAAATATACAGAAGTAGAACATAAAGAAATCATATTGTAGATGTCCTTTTTTTGTGTTATATGTGATCCTGTGCTGTATCAACCTACTTTCTCTGACACATTGAGAAAACAGTGTCTCTAAACTTAGATATGCCCCTGTTCCTGTTTCCTGTGAGATCCTATCCACTAAAACCAATGGGATGGGTGACAGGGACAATATTCTTGGGGACAAACACCTTAGGTAGACATATTTGGCTTATTTGAAAAGGGCAAGGTGGTTCCTTTACTTTATACTATTTCATATGTCATACTTTTGAATACCCCATATTCTCTCAGTACAACTGAGGCTGACACCAAGCAGTGTGGTGAACCAGTATAAGAATTAAATAACTTAGCTTACCAAAAAACCCTGCTACAGCTGCAATTACTGTTGCATTTTTGGGAATTTAAGAGAGGATATCTGACTTTGTTTGTTTGTCTTTTTGTCTGCTTTTTGTTTTTTTGCATGAGGAGCTACTTCCTACAGAAAAAGCGGTACCCTTTGTGTTACATCAGCTACATTGGGTACTGCTATTTAGTCACCTTAAGTTCTTGCTCATTTTTAATAAGTTACATAACATATGATTATGATCATTCCTTACCTTGTTTATTAAACACTTGTGAAATAAGGCGATAATGAGCAATGCCAAAGCAAACATAAGAAGTTCCTGTTGGCAAATGACCCAAGGACGTGCCAGCTAATGCCTCCAGATTTTTTTAAATGAAGAAAGATTTCAAACTTGATATTTTTAGAGAAGTTCTTGGGTTATCAACAGCATCTTTGGAGTGATTCCAAAGTAATTTAAATTTTGGGGGACTGACATGTAATGTAAGTTACAATATTAACAATATATAGTGATATCCATGTGCTAAGATTTGAATGCATATTACATAAAACTTAGTTAAACAGAGGAGCAGAGGAGGACGTTTTAAACATAGACTGTGTAAAAAATGGAATTATTCCCGTGACGTCATCCACCTGTTCCTGTGCACTGTTTTGAAGCCAATTGCAGAAGGTGCCATTTTGGAAATGCTGAATATTAACCAAACTTTGTCTGCACTAGCGTGAGGTAGCGTTGGTATAAGGATAAGCACAGTGTGTGCCGATAGAGAGGTTAGCTATCTAGACGGAAGCCGTTGTTTGAAACGGGCTGAAACATTTTTATTACTGCTGCAAAGATAGTCTTTTTGAATGGGTGTGTATGTGGCCGGTGTTTCTGTAGCCGGACTCAAGTGGACGCTCGATGAATTGCAGTTTTTAGCACTTCTGCATGGGTTTCATATTTTAAGACCGGAGGTAGCCGCTTGTTTTTAACCCTCCTTCCCTTGCGGTGTTATCCCAATTAGAATGGGGGTTCATTTCAGTCTTTTTTTTTTTTTTTTTTTTTCTCTTTTACTCTTGTCGGTTCATTTCAGTCTTAACTTGTCTGCTGTTTCTAAATGTTTGCAAAATAAGAAAAAAGATCTGAATTTCTATTTTTAAAAAAGGTAAATACTTTCTCTTTCTCTATCTAACATCTTCTCATCAAAAGCATTACTTTTCTGTAGTTTTTTTTCTGTGCCACTCATGGCTAAACCTCACATAGGCATGGTTATAAATAATAACATCACCATTAGTCAGCATCTTTGAAATACTTCCATCTGGGTGCACATATTCCGCCAAAATAAACAGTAACCAGATACAGTCTGTCACAGGCAATGCAACAGACAGTATCTGAGCCTTTGTTTTGCCTCCCCACTTCTAACATTGCTATTTTTAGCGGTACTGTAATTACAGGAGTTATTGAGGAATGACTGAGACAGTGATCAGACAGAAAAAATCCATGGATTTCAAAATAGAGAGAATGTCGTCGTGTTGGTTCAGTTATAGATGGGACAAGAAAAGTTTCAAAGCAAATAAGACTCCAACTTCGTGCTGAATTTTAGTGCTATAGAAAGTATGTGAAGCTCTGGAAAGGTAAAGTGTGATATTGCATGATCCTGGAAGAAGTGTATAGAAAAATGGCTCGTGGGTATGATGTGATAATATCACAGTTTCTTTCTTCTTTTTTTCCAAGAGTGGTTGCCAACCCACTGAGTTATTTAAATGAACAAGAGGGCCTCTTTTTTTAATTCAAGGCTGATGTCAGATTGAGCATGCTCTGGAGAGGTCTGCATTCCTCGCTGCATTCTCTTAACTTCAAGTGCCACCTGATTTGTGTCACTAATTCACACTGCCTGGTAATATTTTTTCATCCTGGCTGGTGATCAATGCGTTCAATATCTTAACTTGCTTATAAAAGAAAAAAAAATCTGGTGTCAAAGCCTGGGACAGCATCATAGGTTAAGCACACACTTACACACTTTTTTTTGCCAAACGGGCAGTTCTATGTCTTGCTGTGGAGCTTTGTAGCCTTCTCTTATATGGCAGGGCTTTGGCTTTAATTCCCCACACAGAGGAACTGGTAAACTAGCTAACCACTAAGTAGACAACAACATCACACACTTATTGACCTGCAAGTGCAACCTGTCTAAATGGATTGACAGCAGATCATGGGTTCCATGGTGCTGCTTTAAAAAGGTTACATGTAGGTCAAACCTTAGAAACACAGGCAAAACAAGTATCCTTGGTGTGAAAAGAATGATGCACACTGGCTGATCAAATGAATGGCTTTGTTACATGACCTTCCCCTGATGCGTCCACTTGTGCATGAAGTAAGATTTTCAGAACACTGGCATCTTTCTGAATGGACTCCATACTTGGAATGAAAGTGATGTGCACCTCAAAGTGCATCTGACAGCTTGTGGCTGGAACCGTGATTTTACATAGCAGACAGTGTTGAGTGGATATCAGGAATTATCACAGTTAATACCCAGCTCCAAATGGCAATTATCTCTCTGTCCATTTCGCATCTTATCAGTGCAATGAAAAGATTTTGCAATAACAAGGTACTTTACCACCTATCCCTAAGCAACAACATTGGCCTGTGAGCAGCTGCTGTGCCCAGAAGCCTACCATCTCTTGGCAATGTGTCTAAATGTGCAGGTCTCTCAGTCACACTTACAGTAGAGCAAATGCTTTAAATGGTACATGTCAGAAATGAGATCATGTTTTATTTGTCTGTTTAAGTGATTGCTTTCAGCTGTCATCATGGGTACTCTTCATGTAAAACCAGTGTCTTTAATACCGACACCAACATTCCCCTCCTTAATCTTTTCTACACATCCCATCACTGCAGCTGCAGTTTCCCCTGCCCTACCCTTTACAGCGTATGAGGTCAGGTCAGAGCTATGTAGCCTGTGACCTGGAAAGACATATAGCCTCTAAAATGTTTACAAGATTGCTCAAGGATCATAAAACTGGTTGATTCTCCCCAGAGACAGTGAGTTTACAGATTGTGGGTCCTTGTTTTGCGTAAGATTAGATTTTTTCCCCCTCTGAATCAAAACACATGAAGCCTGATTTATACTTCTGCATTCATCCTACGCAGCAGTGGCCGACGCAGTGCTGTACTCAGCCGAACTCTTCTAGGCAGTGTGGTACTTATCAGGGGTCCCGAAAGTGTGGGTCGGGACCCCGTGTGGGGTCACGAGACACAAATGGGGGGTCGTGAGATGTCTTCCAGGATGTTTTTTTTCCCAAAGTTATCTAGTACATTTTACCCATTATAGTAAAGGAAATCGACAAAAAGAATTGCAAACCTTGAAATAAAACCTTGAAAATAGAAAATGTAATGAGTTTTCAGCCTTTCTTTTTGCCAGATGACTGCTAAGTTTAGGGTTAGAGAACAGTTAATTATCAAAAGCATCAGTAGCAGTAGGTTAAGTTGGAGTAGCAGTTGGAGCTGATATATGTTACTGTTGATCAAACAGTATTTATTACATAGAAGAATAAAGAGGAGAGGTAATGGAGATGAAATGTACGGCCAGTGTAGGGCGATTCCTGAAGTGTTGCAAATGCAGGAAATTCCATGCCACCAACTGGACCAATCACAAGGCTTGTGGACCTCGTCATTTTAACGTGTAGTTACATTTCGGAAGAGGTGCATGTCAGGCATCAAAAAGGGCTACGCAGACCTATGGCACAGACTACGGCGTCGAATCAACTTAGAAGTATAAACCAGGAGTCAATGTTTGCCTCAGCTGGCCTATTCTCATTCAGATTAGCCCTGCAGTTATTTCACTACTGTGTTCTCTGTTTTAAGTGCATTTAAACCATCCAAACCATGCATACTTAGGAATAGCCTCAAAGGGATGAGTCCCTGTCTTACTTCCTTGAGTACCTGACAGGAGGAGCCCAGTTTATGAGGCTGTCTTTGGCAAATGCAGCAAAAGAACTGCCTTTGACTAAGCACTTCTAAAGCCAAGCAGGTGGCATTGTATTTTACATCTACATGTAAACAATAAGCTGTATCACACAGATGTCCCCTACTAAAAATAGTACAGGGACATTCTTTCTAAGAGGGCTTGGGTCGTTTGACCTTTGAAGTAAAATGCCCCGTATAGTTTTCTAGTCAGTTGTGTTGTTTTTTTATGCTGCAGTCTGCTGGGGACGCAGTATGACAGAGGAAGATACTAGGCTGTTGGATGAGCTGGTGAAAAGGACCGGCTCAGTCCTTGGCAGAGGTTTGATTCACTGGGGAATGGGTTGGAGAGAAGCACGCTGTTTTAAAGTGCAGGCCTTACTGGACATCTGTTGGTCATCTCCTCCACAACATCCTGGCAGGAGAGAGAAGCAGCTGCCAGAGATATAATGGCTCAGATCACTGAGCTGCAGGAGTGGCTGGTTTAAAAGATCCCTGGACACCACAGTCATCAAGTTTACTGATGGGACTTTTTTATTTAAGGATTAATTTAACAGCATGTTCATCTAATGATATTTCACTCAGTCTATTCAAGTCTTTCCTCATTACAAGCCTACAATAGCGGTCTAACTTGTGATAGTAATTCTATGGTGTGCTAAAAGGCATCTTCAATGGATTTATTTATGTCTAATGTAAGTATTTACTTTGTTCACAAATCAATTAATACACATATTTCACAATGTATTGTGAACTCTGATCAGAGAAGTTTGTAATTAGATCTGGTAAAAAAAAAAAACTACAAACTGACAGACAAGGGCTGTCACAGTGGGTAACAAACACAGAAGAAGGGGGACCCATATGCAGAATAGAGTTTCAATAAACAAAAGGCAGGAGATGAAGTAGAACTTCCTTAAAAGGGTCCTGAACAAAATCCAAAAAGGTCAGAACAAAAACACAACAAACACCAGGGAGCAAAAGGAAAAACATGGGAAGGATGCAGGGAAAGACTCAGGCTGTTTTCGAAACCTCCTACTATACTAGCAGTACGTACTAATTTGGCAAAAATTCAGTATGTAGTAAGTAGTATGTAAACAAGAGCAAAATCAGCAGTATGCCAAAACTACAAGGATGTCTACTGATTCGGGAAAATTTCACAGTATGCATCGGACCAGTCTGCCTCATGTACCGTTACAATGCACAGCACTTGTTCCGCTTTTTCTTTTCTCTTTTTTTTTTGACATGGGGAACTCAGTTTTTAGGTGCTGTGAAAATTATTAAATTCCATATAAACCACTTCCTAACTTTTTAAATCATAAGTGATGCTAAAGAAGCAGTTCCTCTATCAGCTTAGCCGTTGCTTACTTCCGTATTCCGAAACCGGAAATTCAGTGACGTCTGACCCAGCGTACTGCAACACAGATCCAACAGAACAGTCATACTACATACTAAATTCAAACGCAGTATGTAGTATGTAGCAGGCTGTTTCGAAAACAGCCTCAGTAAACATAATGATCCAAGAACACAAGTGAGGGAACACAGGAACTCAATACACACTAACAAGCAACAGGTGTGGACACAGGACACAGGTGTTACTAACGAGGGTAATCAAAGTTGAGGGAAACACACAAGGGGAGGAAGTAAAATCAAACAGGAGACACAGGGATAAAGAACTACAAAATTAAACAGGAAGTACAATAGATTAGACTTGAAACACAAGAAAAAATACACACATACAAGGAATACAACATAAAACATGGATCACTAATAAACAACACAGAGAAGACAGAAGGGATAACATAGAAAAATCCCAAACTAGACAAAAGCAACTCGTGACGAGGGCAAGAAAAGGCTTCTTTTACTCCTCTATCATGGGTTAACTCACTGTGTAGTTGCTATGGTTTCACTTGCTTTTTAATGAGAGTCTAAAAACACACACAAGCTAAAACATCACCGTTTTCATCAATTTAATACTAGATGTGTCAGACAAAAATCCCTCATCTCCAGTAGTGATGTGCATACCAGCTGGCTCGGATCCCAAAATATGTTTTATGAACATACTAATATCATTTATATATTTTAAATTCCTTATATCTCTCTTATTCTTCTACTCTAGTTTTTTGCATTGCACTTTAGAAGCTTACACTTTTGGCCTGTGATTTCATCGATAATGGCAAGTAGTGGCTGAAGGGTCGCTTGAGTTCCAAAAAAGCCTGAGCAGTGCCGTGACGGCCATCGGCCGTTTGTCCCACTCCCTCGTCGGCTATAACACAAGCTGACAGGGCCACAGTGACAATGTGCTGCTTGTTTAGTCCCTTAACTACCTCCCTGCCCTCTCTCTCTTCATCTCCCACCCTGTAGAGCTGTTCCCCGCTAGCTAAGTCATCATGACAGGACTAGGGTGACCCTGCTGCTTATTTACCTAACTGCTCCTGTGGTCTGGGCCAAACTCATTTACTCCTCTCCCTCTTTTTCCCCCCATCCTTCTTCCTTAGACTCTGACTTATTTAATGTCACACCAGCGTACGTCAAGACTTTAATTCATCTCTATCAGCATTGCAAGACAGAGTGTAGCCAACAGGAAAAGACAGTGACATTGAACCAATATTAGGGCAAGGCTTCATTGGTCAGTGTTCTTGCCACCAGAAAGGATTTTCACAATAAAGCTCAATGCCTCAATATGTTTTCATTAACAAGTTAATTGTGCTTGCTGTAGCAACAAGTCTGAACAACAAAGTGAGACAAGGCCTGACATTTGAACAACAGAAGAAGCCTTTGGACACACAGATAAAAGACTCCAGGGATAGAGGAGGGTATGACGTATTTCATTTCAGTCACTGAGGCCTAGAGCAGCCACTGAACTCTGTAGTTCACAGTGATACATAGCAGTCATCTCAGAAAAAGCTGTGAACAACACCCAAATCAGCTGAGGGATGAGACCAATGCAGTGCCCTGAGATGCAGTTATCTAAATGGAAAAGAAAAAAATCCATGCCCCCCTTTCCTTTATCCTGAATTCAAGAAAAATGGCCAATGACTCTTCCCGTTGTCACTCAAATTGTTCAATCAGAAAATAAATGGATGCCCAGATCTTGTGGTGCATAAATTTTCCAGTCTGAAACACATAACCCTGGGGATGGCAAGGAATGGTTTCCCAGTCAGAGGACATATTATAATTCAAGTAGTTCAGAGTTGTGTCTTTGCCTCAGAAGCTGCCCCAGGTGCTACCAAACTCTCAAACAAGCTTGTTTATTTCATAGCCGTAAACTGGAATGAGATGCACTTGAAGCTGGTATTGGTGTCTGAAATTCCACGCCCCAACTTCAATGTCAAATGTAAGCCAATGTGAGGCTCAAGACAAAACAATTCAGTAATTATATCAGACCTGTTTGGTTAGAACCCCGAGGTTCTGTCATACTCAGCTGGTAAGTAGAGAAGAGTTGATTAAAGGTTGATACCCTATAAGTTGCTCATTTGCATTTACTTATAAAACCCTTCATAGAATAAATAATCAATTAACTATAACTTCCCTTTATGTAACCTCTTCGGCTATAGAGGCTATTCTTTGTCAGGGGAAGGCTGTAGCTGCTGCCTGAAGGATGTCATGCAGGCTCCACTCTGAAATGTGTAAAGACTCCAGACCCATTTGCATATTTCGTCAGTCATCTGTTCCCTTTAAAAGCAACCTTTGTAAGGAAAGTAATGTTTGCGTTTACATAATTCTATAACTTATTGCATTTTTGTGTTACACTCAAATTACTTTGACAAACTAATTCCATATGTTGTCATTTTCTCTATAACAACTGTCTTAAAGTCTTACATAAGCAAATTAATCTGCAAGTATGTTAACTACATCTCCTTTGCCATACTAAGATCAATGGATTCTCCTGAGAGGTTCACTTGGCTGCTACAAACGAGAATAATAATCCATACTGCTTTGTTATAATTCCAGGGTTAGAGTGGAGTGCGTCTCTCTTGGCTCTCAGCTAAAACCCTAACTCTCCTCTTCTTTCTACTTTCCTCTCATTACTCTTTAAACACAGTGCCATGCAGCAATATTCTACAAGCCTTACAGCCAATGAGTGGCCTGAAAGATATTTACAGAGGGGATCAGACTGAGTCATTTGCATGTGTGAGGTTAGAAGAGTTAACCACAAGATTCACCTGACGGCTTTTAAAGGACTTTGACAGGAATGACTAATATAATTGATGTAGTTCAGAATGTATGATGTGCTTTGTAGGCTAAAACTGCATTATGGTTAGTTGCTATTCTTAACTCTTTTACAAAGTCATACAATGGTGTGTAAAAGTGTAAAATGACATGGCTCAAGTTAATGCAATCTCTGAAGTCTTCCACTATAGTCTTAAAAAAGGATACCAATAAGCTTCCAAACTACAGAAATATATATCTACAGATTCTGCATTTACATGCAATTTCTTTACAAAGATTAAACTCAACTAAAAAAGGCTTCCAAGTGAGATCTTTTTTTACATCTTTACAAAACATTTTGATTTTTATAACTATCTCTAGTACATTATTGAACAGTGCTGAAGTGTTGCAGAAATATTAGAAACAAGAGTAAATGAAAATGAATGTTTGGCTAGACTGTGAAGCTAATGGTCACTGTACTATAATGTGGACAGACGGTCACACTGATAGTTGGTAAAAGTATAAATAATGTGAATTTCTTTAAGTTTAGTAAGGCATGAACAACATTTTCTCCTTATCTCTTATTTTTTTTCCAGCCAGATTAGAAACAATAACTTCATCTTCACAATCGCTTACTGATCCTCCTGTTCAACATTATGGTCTGAGATCCATCAGATCATTACTATTTCCTCACCTGTGCTTCAAAAGGAATCCAGCCTCTGTTAAATGCTGTAGCAAGGCTCTGCCATAGTCTCCTGTCTGATTGAAGGCCCCGCTCCACCGAATCACTAATGAAGATTTCAACTGAAATTTGAGAGGTACCTGGTGTTCAAATCATTTAATATCTGTATTTAATTTAAAATAGTGCAAAGACAACATACCAAATGTTGAAACTGAAAATGTTAGTGCTTATGAAAAATATATATGCAGTCCAACAGATCTTTTCATTTCTTTTTTATACTTCATCCCACAGCCAACCCTGCTCCTAAATCCCCTGGCAGCTGATGAAAAACAGAAGGATATGTCAGCCCACCTGCCCTGTAATCAGGCAAGTGATGGCATTATCAGCCCTCATGGTAACACTCTTTTAGGATAGAGAATTATCTTCTGTGTGAACTGCTTATTTATTAAGGAAATTCACTTCTATAACCACTTTTGAATCAATTTGGCTCCGTAATCACGTAGAGTATGGTCCCAATTCAATTAAAGCTGCTTCTTTAATAGCACTGTAGAGGGGAGCATCGGTCAACTAGCTGACAGCTCTTATACCTCTGGTGTAGACAAATCCACTCAGAGACATCTCATTTAACTGGGTTTCAATTCAGTGTGAGTTAGTCTTGTGTTTACTCTGCTTTACGGATGATCCCATCCTACCTTTTTACTTCAGTGAAGCTGGTGACAGTTAATCAATGATCTGGAACACTTGGTCATGACACAATCTGACTTATAGATCCATTCAGGTCTTTTCAATGGCCCTGTCTGTGGGTGGAGAGGTGAGCATTTCATCTTCTACCCTTTCTCTTGTTGTTTCATATTGGCATTTTTTATTCTAAAGTTCCAGTTTATAACTGGTTGTCTCAGTAACTGGGAAAAAAGATCAAGGGCCAGTACTTAGAGTACTGAAACCAATTAGAACATTTTAACAATAATAAAGGTGTCAAATAAGAGCTAAGCTTTTGTGTGCCAGAAATAATTGAAATTTGGTTTGACAGAAAATAAAATGAACAAAACCTTTTTTTTAAAACAAAGGTACCAATGACAGTCAGAGATTTCGGAAAACATCAAATACAGCAGAAGTCCATGAACGTGGAAAAAGGAAAAGCAAAATGAAATCTCTGAGAAAGGATTTTTTTATTTGACACTTATCATTTTGAGTAATCCAAATAGAATGGCTAACCTTACATTTATTCATTCAAATAAGAAAAGAAGGAAAAGTAAGAAAGGAAACAAAAGCAGCTATTAATGTTTAAGAAACTTTCATAAAGTCTACTTTTATCATGTTGCAGTTTTTGATGGATTCAAATCTCAGTTCTACAGGCTGAGGCTTGTTCATGGGCATCCATCTCTATGGAACGTTCTAACTCTTACTTCTTCTCAGTAAACAAAAACAGTTTACTGAGAACACTGACAACAGTAGGGGTCAAGGTGCTGAAACACTTATATAATTACTATTTTTGTTTTAACTGAGTGTATCTTAAAATTATATGGACACCTGTGGTTTTTTATACCACTGACTCGCTGAATGCTGGGTAAACAGGCACTTTTGGGTTTTGTTCTTTTTGCTTTGTTTCTGCTTTGTTTACTTACTCAGTTTGTCCTGAAAGCAACTGAGGCACCAACAATTAACAGTGGGGAAATACTGCATCTTAATATTAACCTTAATGAGGCACACTGGATATAAACATCATAACTGTGAATGATACTATTGGTTCACTGTTTTAATTAAGACTTTGGTAGTTCTATCCCCTGGGGGGCAGGTTATATCTTAGCAGGAACTTAAATGAGAAAAGTTTGTTGCTTTCCAACTGCCAACCCTGAGATCACAGTTTTTACTGATTAACACTTAAACTGAAAAGTGGTGTCATCAAGTAATGACTCCTGCTGACTTTTAATAAGTAGGTATTCACAACATATTAGATTCTGACTTCATTTGTATATTAACAACAAATACAGATTGAACCACTTAGTCAAGTCACTGACCACAGGACTTCCTGAAACATTGGACAACATTGGATAAGTGATTACAACTTAACTTAAGCAAGGAAGTTGTGTATGTCCTGTGTTTTTTTTCGGGGCAGTTCCAACAAATTTTAGTGAAATAGAGCCAATGGATTTACAAGTTGTGACCTCAGGGGAGCAGTGTTTAACTCATTTATTAATTTCATTTTTAGTTAATGTTCAGCATCAGACAGTTCAGACCCTTTAAACCTCTTAGTTTAAGCAAAGAACCATTACAACTTTGATTAAATACTGAACATTTGTAGCTTACTTAAAGCATAAGACAGGATGTGTTGCCAGTGAACATATACCCTGGGAAAATGTAGCTTTCCCTTAAAATGTTAAGTTTATCCCATCTGGATGTCCAGGTTAAAGATGTGGTGCACATAGAGAAATGTGGCAATTTAGGAGAGAGGCATACTAATATCCTAAAACCACTTTCTGGCTCCTCTTCAGCATTCAGTAACATCACACAAAGTGGCAATAACCAGATCAAGTTGTTGTTGTTGTTATCAAAGTTCCTTTTCTCTAATGGAAAAACATCCTCCTTGGTACGCTTCCATACAAACTGCTTGCTATTGCTTCACCCCAGAAGCCAGGCACCTTAAAACTCTGTGCTTAGACAAAGACAAGTAACTTCTCTCAAGTCAATTGAGTTTTCTTCAGAATCTGCACAATGTCTTTTCATATCCTTCTCTTAAAGGTTACAAAGAATATTCAATGACCCTGATGTTCCCGATCATGTGTTTCACTCATCTACATGCAGATTCAGAAAGTAAATATTGAGGCTGCCAAAGGATTTTCTGGGCCACAGGAGAATACAAATAATACGGCTGCGTGAAGTGTTTTTCAAAAAGAAACTAAATCACTTAAACTGTAGAGACTCAGGCTTATATTAAAGTTGAAATAAAACTGCATGGACTTTTAAAAAATGTATTGAAGTTGTCCTTTATTAACCAGGTGGCGAACTTCAGCAGAAATCAAGCTGACAGACAGTGTATGATTTTGAGACTTTCAGAGAGAGTACTTAAATGGGCAATCCCTAGCAGGTAGAGGTAATCAGCCACAGTCAACAATTTCTGATTCACCATCAACTTTTGTTTAAGTATTGTTTTAAATGACAAATTTAGAAACTTGAACTTTGTTTGACATACATGCACAGGGCATCATCCAATCACATTCTTACTTAAAATCATACGTATGATGTCTTTGTGACAATTCGTTTTTAGGGATGTGCACAATCACATATTGTCAGTATAAAAACAGAGCCAGAGAAAAAAAATAGAAGATTATGAAAATAGCTGCAGTTTTTCCCCCTAGATTATAAGTGTGATTGTAAAAGTTTGAGCAATGGGGTTCTCCAACTCTAGGCTGAAGCTCTGCCTGATGACATGCAAAGAATAAACTCATGTCTTCAATAATTGTATTCATTGGCAGTACTCTCTCAAAAGACTCTTCCTTAGCATTGGTGTTCCCTAAGGCCATCGCATTTCCAGCACAAACAGTACATAATAATGACTTGCCTTTAGTCTGTAAATCTTTCAAGATTCAAATTGTATGCTGATGACAAAACTCTTTTTGTTAACGTGTAAAATACTAACAAGAATCAAAACACAGTCAACAGCCATGGCGTTAAAATGGACAACAATGTGCCAGCCTAATATTCTTGTAAAAGACAAATGATCAGGGTGGTGTCTGATATTAAAAAACTCTGAATCAACGCAAGGCAACCTCTGGACGTATGCTCTAATTTATCCTACAAAGACACCTTTATTGCAAAATGGCCACAAACACTGTGAACACTAAAACCATTGGGCATCTTCATGCACACCATTAACCCTCTTGTTATGTTGCGGGTCAGATTGACCCTTTTCAAAATTCAAAAATAAAAATAAAAATTGTTAAAAGTATGTTTTCGGTACTACACTTCTTCTGCTTGCCTTAATTAACGTAATCAACATATAAAATAAAAATGGTTCATTTCACATATTTGCAACCCCCTGCCTGCATGTTTATATTACACAGATACTGTTCGTGGGTCAATTTTGACCCGGTAGTCAAAGTGGAGGCTAAAAGGGATCAGAAGTGTCAAATACTAATTGTTTCTTTGCAACTGTGTGACATATTTGACCCCACCTTCTCTGTTCCCATGGGAAAACTCCACCCACATTGAGTGAAAACTCAGCAGGGAAGGAGCGAAACATATCAAGATTCTCTGCATGTGAGTCCAACCAACATCATACTTTTTAAAGTTTTAACAAGTGAGTTATCCTCATTGAACCATGATCTGTGAGAATTAAAGAACACCATTGCACTAAATATTGATTTAAATGGTTAGTAATGGAGTTGATAATGAGATCTAAAAAATGTTATAGGGATTTTTTGGGGTTTTGACACTTTTGGATAGCTAAATATGCCCCGGGTCAAATTGACCCAGGAACATTATGGCTGTTCCTGAGAAACGAACATAACAGGAGGGTTAACACTTGACCATGAGGCCGTTAACGTTAATTATTTCCATATTTTTTTTGATAGTTAAAATGTTAGAGGCCCATGCAGGGCTGTTGGTATGTGTTTGACTGTTACTGGTGCGTTGTATGTAAGTGCTGTACTTTTTTGTTGTAGTTTCAATTTAGATTTTGTCCCAATTCTGAGGATAAGTCTGGAGATTTTTTTTCTTTATGTCAACAAATCCCACGGGCATAAACTCAAGGCTGAAGTGCTCTGACAATCTGGTAAGTTCATGACCATGACTTTTTCTTCGCCCTGCAGTGAGGTATTTGTTCCGCATTGTGCACAGGCTGGAAGGAAGTGCAGAAAGGTGAAGATTCAATTAAATTTGGCAGTGCAAAGAAAACTGTTGCTTTACTGGTTTAGAGGTGGTGTTAGAATGCACTGAGACTCTCAGAACAACATCTATTCCACAGAAAACTGAGTACATGATGCAAATGTGCAGCATTGAGTTATGCTTATTTTAATCAAAAATTACAATAATGTATGAAAACCATCAGCAGGGCACATATGTTGACAAATCTGCTGCATCCAATTACATTTGCAGTGATTCAACACATCCAATGTGTTCAACCTTCATAAAATGACATCGCAAATAGGATGAGGCTGCCACAAATAAATACACCCACACCTGTGTACAGGTCACAGTCAGTTATAGATCAATATTTCATTTTTATGGGGGGCATTTCAAATTACAGGGGTCAACAATCCCGGCTGTCAGTGCTTCCTCTCCAAATATCTTACTAGAATAACTTCATTTCATTTTTACAGCCATCATTTAAACCATCAACTGCATGATGAAGTAGAAATAAAACTGAAATGGTTTGCAATTAGTGCAATCTTGCAAAGTGCTTCATGAAAATTATCCAATTTATTGTCAGTGGATTAATGAACAGTAGAAAAACTGCCTTTCAAAGCTCGTCCAACCCACAGTATGCATCATACAGCTTTTTGAGCTCACAGGATGAGAATAATCACTATCAATGTCTTCTTGGGTTTCTTTTTTTGTCAAGCTGCTTTTACTACATTTGACTAAGGAGCCTTCACTTAGATGGAGTCTTTAAACCCAATTTACAACGTCTAAAAGTACAAACATTTTAATAATGTTGTTTTCTCTGATTTGTTTAAATACCATGCTTGATCCAAGGTGCTGTGAAGATACGTCACACTGAATACCGCATCAGTCTGAATAAAACACCCTGCTTTAATAAGATCAAACAGTAGTATGCAGTGTAACGAAGATTGTCATCAAAGAGAAAGTCCCATGATAGCAGTGAAGATAGAAGCATCCTTATGCAGCTGATAAATCTGCTTTAATGTAATACTGCTGCTTTGAGACTGTGTGCTGTGCAGTATACAAGGATGCCAAAGCTGTGTTCAGTTATTTACAGTGATTTGTATTGTGTGTGTGTGCGTGCGTGTGCCTGCCTGTGGTTGTAGACAAGCAGCCAAACAGTTTGAGCAGAGGAACAGACGCAGAGGCGTACAGACATCCCTACATCCAGCCAGAGCAGGCTCACTGTGTGTAAACTTCCAACAAGCTACTGCAGCTGTAATCACTGCACTTAACATTCAAGGTGCAATGCATCCCTGATGGCCACGTTTTATAAGTTCATTTCACAATCAGCCTGTAATTGGAAGAGTTAATGAAGGAGCAGTGAAACCTAACACAAGCAGCATCCGTTCAGGTGCCAGGGAGTTATTATGATGGAACAAGGAGGTCTCTGCAGGTTGTTATACACCTGATCTCATTATTTGTTATGGATCAAAGGTGAGACATGAACCAAAGGATTGTATGCAGATGGATGTAGAACTTTATTTCTTCATCCTCCTAAGTGTTTTACCTGTAGAAGTCAATTCCCGACACGTTTCAGGGGCATTATGCTAATGCTAATATTATCACTGTTGTGCCAATATAGTTATATAACATCTTGCTCAACCACATACTAATAGACAGGTATCCATACAGCTCATATTCATAATTTCTATTTTTGAATTCTGTTGATGTAATAACTGTTATATATTAATTGTTAATTAAGGATATTTTTGTTATTTTATTATTAAAATCAACTAGTGTATTTATGTGGGTGTCAATTTAGTATTTGTTTTTATTAATTTGTGATATTAGAACATTTGGATGGAGGCTTAAAATAAGCTCTGAGTTTCTGCCTCTGTTCATTATTTATCTTTGTTCTTTTTTCTTGTGTATTTCTTTAATTGTGCAAATAAAAAAACATGAAAAACCACCACATTACTATTCACTGGTATAAGTGCATGGTGACCAATTACTCATCAGTCTGATCACTGAAGAAACAATTGCTGGATTATTTCATGATAAAGAAATTAAATCCAACCAGATACCAACCAAAGTTTCACAATCTGTCTTTTAGACCAAGCTGTGACATAAAAATCAATCTTTATGTCCCTGTAAATGTGATCTGATGAGGTCATTTTAAAAATAATCCAGCCCTGGACATGCTTGAAACCGAGCACAGCTCTTGGTATTACACCACTCTGAGCATCGTATCATGACACAAAGCCAAATGTCATGTTTTGGAGTTAGCTCGTCTAAAATTTTGTACAAATAGCAACAATAGCTCACAGGTATATGCTAACTTTATGTATAATGTAACCACTACAGCTTATTATTCTGGTATATCCAATCAAGAATGTCACCCTGCTTTCAAGCAGTATTCAGTTGTTTCAAGTGCAGCTAAAAGTTCGATTATCAGGAGATACAATATTGAACTTCCACATCCATCGTTTCAGACTTTGTTTGTGTGTCAACTCCTGGCAACTCAGTGTCTGATGGATGAATTTTAACTGTTTACCTACACATTCCCCATATCAACATACAGTAAGGTGATAACTTGTCATTCCTGTTTTTAAACTTGTATCACTGCCCCCAAGTGGCCAAAAAAATCAACCAATACACACATACAATTCAAATTCACATTTGCTCATTTAGTTATAGAAAGGCAATTATGAAATTAAAACAAATAAAATCTTGTCATTTGTGATTTGTCATGGATGGCACATGTCAAAAGTCGTTGCTGCATTATACATAGTAGTAATTTATATTTTCATCAATGAATTAATTGAGTGATAAAGTAATGAACAAATATTCTCATTAACAGCTATATTAAAAATGTTAAATCAAAAATGGTGACTTTGTGCAACTAACACCGAAAAATGTAAATAAAAAAAAACCCCGACTGAAAGCTCACATTGGCAGGTCTGGGCTAATTTTTCCCTTGACTTAATGTTTGTCATTATTTTGATTAATTGACTCGTCAGATGGTAGGCATTTTGTCATTTGACAGCTGATTCAGTGTGACAGTAATTGTAATATAGCAGCAGCTCAGAAATAAAGAAAAACCAGGATGAATAGTTTTCATTTGAAAGAGATTTTTAGAAGAAGATAATTCCACATGATTGTGAACTGAACCCAGGATTGGTTCACAAATGACAATCAATGAACCTGCACATCTCATGGCTGAAGTTGCCAAATGCAATGTGTACTCACCAGCAGCGTGGGCAGCCCAGCCACTACAGCGTAGAGCAGGATGGGTGGGACGGCACTGCTGTCCTCCGGTCCCAGGTAGGGTTTGGTGTAGGCGGTATCATAGCAGAAAAAGCCCTGCACGTGCACGCTGAAGGTGTCGGTATACTCAAAGTAGTAGGCCAGCATGACGGTCCCGGCCATGATCACCAGCTGGAAGTACAGCATGATGCAGACGGAGAGCGAGAGACATTTAATTAGAACAAAGCCTTTTCTCTTTCCTACCCAGCTTCCTCCTCCTCCCCGGCAGTACCGACTCCTGCTGACCGGCTCATGACAGCTCGGCTGCACGCAATGAGCTGCTCTCTGTGGAGACTCCCTCCGCTTCTTGCTGCTGCAACTACAGACTGTGTGTTAATGTGTGTGAGTGAGAGCAAAAGAGGGAGCGAGAAGGGAGAGGGAGAGAGAGAGAGGGAGGGACAGCGAGTGTAAGGATGTGTGAGCCTATGTGTGTGTGTGTGAGTGAGAAAGACAGATTAGGGAGACGTGTAAGCGAACAGTGGGACTGACAGCTCCCTCTCTCTGTGTGTGCTTCTGTGCGAGTGTGTGTGTGCATGAACTTAACATAGAACCAAAGCATGTATTGCCATGTTTCACCAATTCACTGAGGAGCAAATCTGAAGAAAAGAATCAAAGAAGGAAAAGAGGGATAGGAGAAGGGGGAGGGAGAGGGTGGTCGACGTCATGTGTCTCGACCACTGGCAGAGGCTGAAGCTCTCCTCTCTACATTTAGCCCATATTTCATCAGAGAGAAATGAGAAAGGGCTGCAAGCAAGGGACATGTAGAAGGCAAAGTGTGAGTATTTCATCACACTAGAAGAAGCCTAAATACCTTTGAAGTCTTTTAGTCTGATCTCCTCTTTACATCACTACATCTCTGCAGACAAAGAATTCTGTCAGGGTATTCAAACCAAAATAATTTAGAGACAAAATGCAACCTCTGAAGACAACCTCTTAGAAATACAGTTTCTCATTAAAGAAGCGCTGGGAATTCTCCCCCCCTGTTGTGTGTTGAAATGAGGAGAGATTGCAGAAAACAAAAATAGTTTTAATATACATGCTGGCATACGCATTTTTATGTAAGACGTAGCTTAAAAAGCATGGTCCCATCATTTTTATTACTTAAAGAGTAAATGGCTTGCCACACAAGTTTGCAGAGAGGAAAGAAGAAAAGCATAGGACAGGACGCGATAGCGATAGCACGGGATAGGACCAGATAGGACAGGTTAGGACAGGATAGGACCAGATAGGACAGGTTATGACTTGATAGGACTGGATAGGACTGGATGGGACCAGATAGGACAGGATATGACTGGATAGCACAGGAGAGGACAAGATAGGATTGTATAGGACTGGATAGGACCAGATAGGACTGGATAGAATAGGACCGGACGGATCAGGTAGGATGGTATAGGACCAGAAGGGACAGGATGGGATAGGACGAGATAGGACAGGATTGGACGGGATAGAATAGAGTAGGACAGGACACAATAGGACCGGAAAGGAGGGGATAGGATAGGACCAGATAGGACAGGTTAGGACAGGATAGGACCAGATAGGACAGGTTATGACTTGATAGGACTGGATAGGACTGGATGGGACCAGATAGGACAGGATATGACTGGATAGCACAGGAGAGGACAAGATAGGATTGTATAGGACTGGATAGGACCAGATAGGACTGGATAGAATAGGACCGGACGGATCAGGTAGGATGGTATAGGACCAGAAGGGACAGGATGGGATAGGACGAGATAGGACAGGATTGGACGGGATAGAATAGAGTAGGACAGGACACAATAGGACCGGAAAGGAGAGGATAGGATAGGACCAGATGGGACTGGATAGGATGGGATAGGGCAGGTTAGGACAGGATAGGATCAGATAGGACTGGTTATGACAGGATAGGACTGGATGGGACCAGATAGGACAGGATAAGACTGGATAGGACAGGAGAGGACAAGGTAGGACCGGATTGGACAGGATAGAACTGGATAGGACATGATAGGACATGATAGGACAGGATAGAATAGGACCGGACGGATGGCATAGGACCAGAAGGGACAGGATGGGATAGGACAAGATAAGACAGGATTGGACTAGATAGTATTTGATATGACCAGATAATATGGGTTAGGATTGGATTGGATGGGACAGGAGAGGATAGGGCGGGATCTCAACTGTCATCTTCAAAATATCCTCAAACTATTATTTTGAAATCCTCAATGCTTGGAATTTTCAGTTTCATAGAGACGATGCCATGCACCCTGCAGGCAGTCAGGATGACTACCACAGCCTACAATATTTACATTTCAGCTCTTAGCCAACAGCTCATCAGCTTTATATTCATTTTCTTTCCATACATCTGTGTTCTCCTGCTGTGTGGAATCCTTAATATTTTTATCATAACTCTGGAAACTTTCAACCCACTGAATTTTGGGAATGGTTTCTTTATGCTAAGTACCCACCACTAGCTCTGAAGTTCGATTTACTTTTTGTAATTTATTTACGCTGTATTGATGCAGCCACCTCATTTTCTCACATGGATCATTGAAGCTTCATCTTATTTCATACCCTACACACTCTATCTTTGTCTCTTCGCCCAACACAGGAAACCCATTTATCTGCTTTACTAACACACTCAAATCCATAAGTGAAGTCTGTCAGAGAAGACAGAGAGACGGATGAAGAGGAAGGGGTGAACAGAGATAGAGATGGAGATAAAGATGGAGATGCAGGGTGTGCGGAGTCAGCTGGGTACACACTGACAGATTTGAGTAATGGTTGTCATTACTGTGTCACTTCGTCATCAACCCCCATTTCAATGGTAAGTAGGCCAAATTGATATGTTGCTGGCTTCATGCTCGAACATACAAGAGAGTCTTGATGCAGGTTTTCAACTGCTAGATCCACTCAGCTTAATAACATAAACCTTTGTGTTCAAAGGGGTGATTATGGAGGACGGATCAGTTACTTCTTTAACAGTTTTTGAGTGGGGATATATGGTACAACAGTCATTAAGACAATATTACGTACATGTGTGGCAAAGTACGTCAGTTCTGTGTCTTATCAATTCTAGGGCTCTGAGAGTGAGGGATAGAGAGCAAGGGTATGCTTTCCCTAACCTCCTGTTGAATCATTAGTGTATTATTTTCTGTTGACTGGTTTATATTTGTGTCCTGGCTGCTTGGGCATACAAAGATTTACAACTGATTTACTCTTGTATACTGTGGTTTTGTATTAAGTAGACATTTTCAGAGAAATTGATAGCAATTGCAACAGTTTTTGGGTTTGGGTTATCCTAACCAAACAAACAAAAATGTGATTTTTCACCTGTAAGTTTTATTGTGAAATGTGTGAATTACTTCCTGTGTTTAAGGGGAACGTCCGGTTATTACCTGCAATGCTGAGGAAGGCTTTGGGCTGAAACAAATCCGTTGTTTGTTGCTGGTGTTTGCTATTTGCCCAGATTAAAAGTTGAAAAGGACATTTAGTGTTCTGACTTTTTTTCTCTTTAACTATGTACACAGCTAAAGTAGCAAAATGCCTGCAAGCTAATGAGCAACATGCTAATAGAAACATAAATACATCTTTTATGGAGGAGTTGGCTGATTAAAATAGATTCAGTGTTTGTGTTGCTAGACAACTTTAAATGTGATAATATTCTCTATTAAAAGCAGGTAAAAATTCCTAGGCACTTTCTTTTGAACAGTCAAAACGTCTTTAATTTCATGGCATGGCATGGTCATGTAGACCTTAAAAACAAATTGTGACACATTTCAGAATCATGCCTTCCATAGGATATTTGTCTACTTTTTTAATCTATTTCTGGTTAATACATGAGGTCCACCAGACCTGCGAACATTGGCTGAGTAACACTAACATGAACACCATACAAAGGAAAGCATACAGTCTGCGCACATTGTTTGCACCCTTACATAAATTAAGCATGCATTTCTAACACAAACACACAGGATCATTCATGCAGAAGGAAAGCTCAAAATCCAGCCAATCAGAGAGCATTTCATGTGAGCAGTTGTGTGTTTGTGAACACAGTTGAGTCCTCTGTAGACCTACGGGCCCATCTGTCACTGTCCTGCTCAGCCTATAAGGAGGCTCGCAGAGACTGCTCTACTGCTGAGACAATGATAAGACAACACACACACACACACACACACACACACACACACACAAAATAACACACATTCAAAGGCAAACAAGGAAATATAAGGGTACTACAGGGTACTGTAATGGTAGTGAGGATAATTAGTCTGTGACAGCGTAATGTTTTCATACACATCCTTTCTAATCCTATTTGAGTAGCACATGGAATAATTGGCGTACACGGGTCTGCTCCACCTGTTATGTATTTCACAAACATATGCACATGCTACATACATAATTAATCAACATAACAATCAATATTTGATGTCTGCTATTTGCATTTACTGAAGTATCAGGATTATTATTTATGTATCTGTATCAGCAAATTAGGACTGGAGCCAAAAATCTACTTGAGTTGATTTCTTCCAACTGTGAGGTAATTGTGACAATAATAGTATTTGTTCCCCCCTTATAATGGGAATAAAAAAGCAGCACATCTTTGAGCAATCCTTTAGGCATGGCAAGCTTCATATATAACACCTGCACAGTTCAGTAAACGATCATGTCTTTTGGGTGATCAAACACTTTATAATGTTCCTGGATGTGGGGTTAGCCTGTCCACACACTACTGAATGGGCATTTCAAAACAAAATACTATTGGATAGTCACATGTTTTGGGGACCTCTTAGACCAATATCTATTGATGAAAAAAGCGTGATATGTCACCTTTAATATGTTCTGAAATGTCCTTATGTGTGTTTGGTCTCCCACAGTTTTTAAATCAGTTGAGATCTAGAAGTTGTCTAGTGTGTGGCCAGCCTTATGAAAGTGTTAAAAGTAAACACAGCACCAGACGTGCCAGCCAGGACAGCAGCAGTGGAGGCTGCAAGAAAAAGGGGGGTGCCTGTTTCTCTCATGAACGCACACTACTAAACTCAACTCACTGCTGCTGCTGCAGCTCCATATGTGACCATGGCAACCAGACCGAAAGGAAGGAAACAATACAGGAGCTGATTTGTATCTGAGTGGGCTGCAACTTAACACAACTTAACACAACCTTTGTTTGTGTGTTTGTGTGTTTGTGTGTTTGTGTGTTTATGTGTTTATGTGTTTATGCGTGTTTATGTGTGTTTATGTGTGTGTGTGTGTGTGTGTGTGTGTGTGTGTGTGTGTGTGTCTGTGTGTGTGTGTGTATGTATCTGCTGCTGTAAGGCATTCACATATATAAGAGGATGCAAACAGGCTGTTACAGTACATATATGACATCAGGGCAAAGTGTGACAGGATATTGTATTTGTCTTATCATGAGGAGCAGGACATAGTTTCCTCCTCTCCCTGAGGAGGGACTAACAAGCTCTGTTGTCTAGTTGATACAGGTGTGCCACTTCACAGCAGCAGCACTTAAGCATTTAAAGACCCAGAGCCTGAATCACACACACTTGTCCAGAACATGAAAGCACAATCAATTACCTTTTGGGCCTCTGCTATGACGAGTTAATGTGGAAACAGAACAGTTTTGATCACATCAACAACAAAACAATAGCTGAAGATTTGCTTTTAACTATTCCCACAGTAAACAAAGGGGAAATTATTTTGAGTTGATTAAATGCTTTGAATGCCTTTTCTGCTTTTTGTATAATTTAGTTGTTGTAAATGCACTTTATTTTTGTTGGCAGGTGATGTCAACTGATCTGATATCATCAGCTCAAGGATTAACACCTTAGCACCCATCAATGATTTCACCAAGACTAGAAAAAAAATCTATTTAATGCTAAACCTGAGGCTCATATTTGGATTGTGACAGTGTTCAAATCCATAAATTAAAGCAGCTGTTGGTAGGAATGGTATAAACTCATCGGTAAGTGGAGTAATCCAGTGCCTATGTATAAAGCAATGTTATTATTCTCCTCGTTCCCGTTATGATGGACCAATCATAGCTCTCCAATCCTCTGTCCTGATTGGTTAAGGGGCAGCCCCTACTACATCCTCAGATTGGTTATGAGTCCGACACTATCATGACTGCACACACCGACACTGTGTTGGGGGGCTAAGAGGAAATCTGGTTGGGAGGGATAGTGTTGACATTCGAAGTCCCTCTCTCTGAACTGATGTTTACGCTGTGTCTACCAACAGCAGCTTTAACTGCTGAGCTCAGGAGACAGAGACATGACTCTACAATACATTATAATGGGGGGACCAAAAGGTCTGCATTTATGGCAGTTAATCGCAAACTGATATCTCTTTGTATGTCCGACCCTTGTAATAATCTGCTTAGTCGTGTGATGTCCATTAAACATCTGGACCTCTTTTCAGTTATGTCACAGAATTTTCAAATATCAGCTGTAATTTGGTGAGTACACAATTCTTTAAGTTACTGAGATAATAAATCAATAATAATATGGATATTAAAGTTCTGCATTGTATCATGTTATTTCCTGTTTTATATTCTAGATTAACCTTGTGTTTCAGTCTTGTTTCCTCCCTGTGTATTCTGTTTGTTATGAGTTATCAACATGTATTGCTTGTGTTGTTTATTTGTGATTCATGTCATGTTGTATTCATTGTGTGTTTTTTTCACTTGTTTCCTGTTAAGTCTATTGTGTTTCCTGTTTTATTTTGTAGTTCTTGACCCCTGTGTATCTGGTTGAGTTTTACTTCCTGCCCTTGTGTTTCCCTCTAGCTTGAATGCACCCTAGTTCAACCTGAGTCTCACTGTCTCACCTGGGTCTGATTGCCCCAGTATTCAGTCTCTGTATTTCCTCCCTTCTGTGTCAGATCATTATGTTGAGTCCTGTTCCCTGTGATGTTACCTTCTCCTCCTCTTCGTGAAACCCTTGTGTTCTCTTTTGTGGACTTTCTCGTGGACTTTGGTTTCAGTAATTTATTTGTTTCATTAAAGCCTTTAATTTAAAGTCTGCATCATTTGTGGTCTTCTTCGTTTCTCCAAACTGTGACACTCAACTTCTTTTTGGTTTTGCCCAACAAAGGATCATCAGAGCATGACTGTACACAAAAGAGATATCATAATAACCTCCATTCAGAGAGATTTAGAGATCTTTAAATTAGGGGGAAGAAGGTACTAGTATCCAGAGTTTCAACATGTTAATTGGCCCTTCACAGAGTCACAAGACTTACACGTGCAGCAAAATAATCTTTGCCAACATTTTACTGGATTCTGTCATAAATATTTCCCTTTATGATAAATGCTAAAGATATTAAATCATTCAAAATGAGCTGATAGGCTGCCAAGACGACATCACTCTGACTGACTATGAATCTATAAATAGATATGTTGTGGTTGAGATATGAGAAATGCTTACATTGTATTTTATTACACTATTATGCCAACGGCAGCAGTGTGACCCAGATTCAGTCAATACATCACTGAACCAAGCATGCAAAAATACCTTGGCTAACAAGCACACACATCACTTTGAAATGCATATCAGTCTTTCTCGGTCACACACATTCACAGTGTTTCCTTTTTTTACAAGAATTTAAGCAACAGCTAAGAGTTGCTAAATAAGTGTGAATCATCAAGAATACAAATTAGTTATATGGATTTCTGATTTAATTGCTCATGAGATGTGATTTTATCACAACATGTGAATAAAGAGCTCTCACTAAAGGCAGAGTGGCAGGAGAGAAAACTTCAAAGTATCATGCTTCAAGCAGCCCATGCTTATCTGGTATGTCACACTTCATAAGAAATTCATGCAGTGTCTTTCTTGCGATCCGTTGATGTGAGGACTGTTCCTGCAGGCCCCCCTTTTTTTTTTTTTGAAAGAAAATAATTGTGGCAGGCATGGGCGGAAGTGGAGATTGAAGGCTGGGGCAGAGGCAGCTCGTGTGTTTTCTACATGCACAAAGTCACCAGCCTACATGAAGGTGCACAATATTCTGCTTTAGGGCCTTTGCTTCAACTCATTTCTGATTAACAAATCAATGTTAAGCTTACAATGATACATTCCTCATTTGGTAATTAACACGAAACAAAGTAAAGCTGAGGCTGTGCACATATTCATTAGTTTAAAATCTAGTCATAAATCAAAGTATTGGAATATGAATAATAACACGTTTCACTTGAAGACACCACAGAGACTGGTATTTGAACTTCCTGGAAATTAATGACTCTATGCCAGTGGGTGGTAGCTCTCTGTATTTATCACTTGAGGAGGAACTAGAACTGATAAAGCGCTATGATACAGGAGCATTCTGCAGCCATTTCACTGCCCAGTTTCACCACTCACACAGTTTCATAACATAATTACTTCTTTCTCTTCCTTTTAATTGACTAGTTGCCTGCTTGCATTCTTGACCTCTATCTTTCTTCACCACTATGTTGCCTAGCTAAATAGTCAATGTGATTGATTTCCAACTGCTTCTGCTTCTTCTTGCCAGAAACTCATGGCGTTCATGGTGCTGGATGAAATGTCAGAAAATAACCAAAATCTTTAATTCATCATTTCAGAATAATACTTTCTGCTTGGCCACTCCTTCAAAGAAAAAAATTATATTTCACTTTAGTTGAACTACATTGAAACTCAGGGGCAAAGTCAGAGGTCCTGTTCCTCTGTAGAATATTAATGTTGATACTAGATTGGAATTCATAGCTGCAGTCTGAAGCAAAAGACAGACCTGCTGTTCGAAATTGTGTGCTCTGGATCTCTGGATACATTTACAAACATCAGAATTTTTAACTCCATGAAATAATTAAAAGCCTACACTTGGGTAATAAACAAAAAGTGTAGGCAAAGGCAAGACATACATTAAGGTGTCATTGTTGGTGTTGAGGCAAGTGCAGTATAAATTCAGGTATTTAAAAAACATGTTAATCTTTCTACTATAGAATTTGAATCTTAATTACTGAAAACTAATATAATGTATTAAAGGTGAGGTAATTAATGAAACATTTCTTTCAACAAAAGGGCAACCTCCAGCCTTTAGGAATGCAGTCGATGAGGATGTGCTAGAAACTGCAGTTCCTCGAATATCCACTAGTGTCACAATTATCACCTGCCATACCTGCTCAGCCTCTCAGCCCAGTACATTTCCACTCCCCTTCAGTTTCCCTTTGTTTACCTGGACCACACTCTCCTCATTAAGTCGACACAAATCACCTGTTTCTCATTACCTGCTGCTAGTATCTAATTCCCGGTCTCAGCTCACTCAGTGCCAGATTGTTCTCTGCTATGCAAGACTCTCCAGCACTCTTCCTCGGATTGATCTCCCGGTTTCGACCTTGCCTGTCCCCAACCTTCCTTCCTAGTTTCTGCCCTGGTAACTACCTCAGCCTTCTGTCCCCAACCAAGAGATTTGCCTGCTCCTCATCTGTTTCGAGCCTGTTCCTCCACACAGCAGCTTGGCGCGCCTAGCGTGTGTGGCTTATGTCTCTAACAACACACACTGTACAGGGGGCAGACTTATTTATAACTCACTAGTTTCAAAGATATTAGGTTTAAGTGTTTTGTATTATCAGAGGGATTGCTGACTTGACTGACAGGCAGGCACACTGCAGGTTAGCAAGGAAGCTAAAGGCCTCAACTCTACCTCTTTGCCTGTAGTTAGGTCATTTGAAAGTTAGATTGAGTCAACTTTTCCAACATGGTGTCCACCGACAGTAGGCTTTATAACTCCCAGGTGACATCACAGAGGCTACGTCCATGTATTATACAGTCTATGCTTTTAACACATCATATCCACTCAGGAATAACATGAACTGTGTTGAGTTGTCACAACTTATTGTTTTTATGATTGTTTATGAGTGAAGTCGTGGAAAATTATGAATCATAACACATGCTGAATGCCCCCATGAGGCACTAAAGCTGTCATCTTTTCAGAATGTGTTCCTTGCCTTTGAGTTAGTGAGAGTCTTTTCGTAGTAAAAATAACTGTTCAGTCTCTTGGCTAGGCTTAACAGTGATAGAAAAAGAAGACAACACTTTAATATTGTTTGTGAGTGACTGAAAACCTGAAAAACATGTTGTAATGCTGGCATTAAGACATTGCTATTAGTACTATCCTAAATTTATCATGACTGCAGGTAACCACAAGGGAAGTTCTGAGTTTACACTTACAGCTTGCAGCATCAACAGAAAACAAAAAGAGAAAAGAAAAGTAAAAGGAGTAAATCCAAAAACACATGGGCCCCTCTTAGGACCACAGATACTTCACAATATTGCAGTTTGAGTCTTAGAGTGCGCTTGTGTTTGTGTATCTATCTAGATTGTGTTTTGTTTCATGGCTCAATGGCTGTTGAAACATCCTCATTAATATTGGTACACATTTACTCTCTCTCAATTCCCTCTCTCTGTCTGACTCTGTCTCTCTTTCTCTAGTGAAACCTCTTTCCTGGCGACTGGTGGGCAGATAATTATAAAGTAGATCAAGACTCTCTCTTGGGTTGTTAGTGTTTCAATTAATGATGCATCCAAATAAAGCCTTCATGCTTCTTACGCTTGCAAAGCTTTTCACATCACACTGCCTAAATTCTAACCGAGCACATGCTGCATGTTGTTGCATCTACCACCAAAATCAGGATCCTTCTAATAGAACGTGGGAGATACTTGAATTTTAATGTCTAAAAGGGGCCTCGTGGGTTTTTTTTGGTTCCTAGAAAATATGCTCATGGATTACGCCCAAAGTGGAACACATGGGCTTTATTTTGATGCCCAGGCAAAAACTGGCACTTGCAGCTGTAAAATATGACGAGGATGTGCTGACTTTGAATAATTTTGCCAGGAGTAAATCTCTCTGGCTCAAAGGGAAGTTAGTAGCTTTAAAATCATTAAATGAATAATCAGCTGAACCTCTATTTGAAGAGAAATGTTTTGTTACTGTACCAAGTATACTTTACAGTATCAAAACAGATGTATAAACAACTCTTTTGTACGGTGTTCACTATAAGGAGGCAGGATAACTGCCTCTTACTGGATGTTGCAAACATTTTTTTTTTTTTACTATTCATTCACCAAACACATCCAAGTTTGTACCCTCCAGTATTCGGTCCATTGTCTTGGACATGTACATATGACTTGCTAACTTTCATTGTAAACTATTTGGCCTTCAAACATTTTTGAGGGTATTTACATTTTAAAAATCTTCCCTTAGTTGTTGCTGTGTAGCTCTTTCTTGACTTATAACACTAAACTCAACTTTGATGAGTTATTTTAACCAACTATACATCTTCTGTGTTGTTTACAAAAATAATCCAATCCTGTTTGTTTTGTTGCAGTAGAGCAAACTGTACTTTACTGTTATATTCCATATATATTCAAATAATAATTCAGTAGAGGAATTGAATTTGATGTAAGATTTTTCTAAAGTGATACAAAAGATTTACACATCATAATTAAACAAATATCATAAGGTATTGTCATGGCACCAAATACCACAGGTCGTCTCAAAGTTAATTGTTCTTTGTAGCCTAACAAGAAACAGTAGAGCTAAAAGGTGAAACAGAAAACAATTGAGGTACTTTCTGCAAAGAGTGATCTACCAGAAGGGATAAACTGTTCTTTTCAGTGTTGATTACACTTATAAAGCTTGTAGGATTCTTCTGCTGCTGGTCAATCATGAGAATATCTGTTTGCAGAAAACATCAGTAAGTGCAAGCCATGGATCTTGGTGTTTACCTCCTACAGATGACACACAAGGTCATCATCGTTTGTTGTGACACCTTGCCGGCTATTACCCACAGACACTACACACACTGATTCACCTTGTTATTGCACTCAATCGTTCTGTCTTTTCTTTCCTTTCTTCCTTTTTTCTTTACAGATGATGTATAATAGCAGCCTGTCTTAAGCACCTTCCCCTAAGAAAACTGAGTCAGTAGAAATGACTCATTTTGACTCTCACCCCTTAACCTGACACCTCGCTCTGTTCAGAGTCTTCGTTAATAGCCTCGTTTCTGAATAGAATAACACTTCTGTATCAACACCATCATGCCATGGAATAAAACACGACACCATGACAGAGGTGAGAAGGTGTCTGATCCAGAGGCATAAGCTATAGATAGACAGCTATGGTGAGAGTCATGGCATATGGATTTAAAGGTGCAGTAAGTAGAATTTAACAGTGTTTAGCAGAACATACTTGGTAGAAATGGAATATAATATTCATAATTGTGTTTGTATTAGAACTTAATACTCATAATTAATTTCTCATAATTATGTTAGAGTATCCTCTTAAAGGAATATTTCAGTTTTTTTGAAGTGGGGTCGTATGAATTACATTACACTATTGCTCCTGCAAGCCACAATGAGTGCCGGTGAGCTCTTCACCTTTTAATGAGAAAATTCCCAGAGGACCGGCAGGTAAGCTAGGCTATTTTCTCTGCGGACGGGGTCACCTATTTCACGTAATTTTGCTAAAGTTGAGAAAATATGGTCCAGGCACTCATCACGGTGCAAATGCAAGAACCAGCAGAAAAAATTGGAGCTATTCAGTTTGCTGTCAGAAACCCCCTTTGTTTTGGCACAGATACACACCAATCAGATATTTGGATCTGTCTGCACTTTTAGGAACAAAAACTACAAACTGCAAAAATGAGTGATTCTGACAGCGACGATGACATGCCGTTTACTGTGGACACAAGAGGATTTCTCTATGAACCAGAGTTTACAGAGGAAGAACTCCAGATGCAGACCCAACGTACTGAGGAAAAGAGGGGAGAAAGTTCTGTGCTAACGAGTGAGCAGGAGAGATCACGTTACCTGGTGGTGCCGGTGTGTAAACTGTGAGCCCATGCCAACGAACCCAGAGAGCTTCTGCTGTCAGGAGAGGGACTTAAGGCTGATTTATACTTCTGCGTTGAATCAACGGCGTACCCTACGCTGGAGGTCCGCATAGCTCCTGTACCTACGCCGAGGCCTACGCACGTAGCTGACGTGCACCTCCTCCAAAATGTAACTCCGACGCAGACCGCAAGCCCTGTGATTGGTCCGCTCAGCGGCTTTGTCTTTCCCGCATTTACAACACTTCCGGGATCCCGGACATCGGCCGCACATCGGCCGTGTATTTCATCTCCTCCTCTCTATTCTTCATGTAATCATGTCTGTATGATAAACAGCAACATGTATCAGCTGTAGATTAACATAACACGCTCTGAATCTCTGTGGAAAAGTAAACAGAGATCATAGCGGGACCGGAAGCAGGCAGCCGGCTATCAGAGAGACCACACTGCCCTCAGGCGTTTCGGCGGAGAATTGCTGCGCGACACGGACACATCGACGCACAAGTATGTGGTGCTCATGTCCGCGTCAGCCCCTGCTGCGTAGGGGAGACGCAGAAGTATAAATCAGCCTTTAGTGACAACAATACTTCAAGATCTTTCTGAATCAGAGGATACCAGCATCTCTAAAAACCGATACCGCTACTTGATCCTGCTACGTGCTTGTTGATTCAAACAGCTGATCGGCGTGTATCGGTGCTCATGCAGCGGAAGAACAGCAGTCTGCGAGGTGCGTCCGAAAATAGTGCCAAAACAAAGGGAGTTTCTGACAGCAAACTGAATAGTTCCAATTTTTTCTACTGGTTCTTGCATTTGCACCATGATGAGTGCCTGGACCATATTTTCTTAACTTTAGCGAAATTACGTGAAATAGGAGGCCCCGTCCGCGGAGAATTGTAACCTAGCTTACCGGCCGGTGCTCTGGGAATTTTCTCATTAAAAGGGGAAGAGCTCACCGGCACTCATTGTGGCTAGCAGGAGCAATAGTGTAATGTAATTCATACGACCCCATTTAAAAAAAACCTAAAATATCCCTTTAATATAAAAAAATATTTTGTTTTTCATCATTTTGAACAAGCCTTTATATGTACATAAGGAGCAGGTCCCTTCCACCGAGGCCACAATCTTGCACCACCATGTTTGGACTGTAGCCCAGAATGGACAAACTTTACACCATGTGAAATTTTTTTCAAATTAGATGAAAATGTTCCACTTGTATTACGAAAAAGAAGAAGTAGAATAAGAGATTTACATTATTAATTGTATCAACAAAAACAAATGTTCAAGCGTTAATACTCCCATTTTTACACACTGTCTCTTTAAAGGTGTGCTCTTGAATACCTATTGGAGCAGTGGCTGATTTTGCTTTAAGTAGTTGATAATACCCTTGGAAAAAAATGGAACAACTTTGGAATGGATATAAAAAGCTGAGGGCCAAGATAGAGATTTAAAACTTACACAACAAAACAACTTTAGTCATCAATAAAATGTCCCAAAATGTAGCTTTTGCTTTTGCTCAGCCTTCACACATCTTCCGGTAGAGGAAAATCGAGTCAGACTTTGAGGGTTGCCTATTTATTCTAGGGAAGGACAAAGCTGTGCTGGCTATACACGAGTCAATGATCTCATTACATTAAAGCATGACTCACAGCATCATGACATTAGCGCAAATCTTTGCTGAATATTTCTGACTCATGAAACAAAGAAGCCCATCCTCTATATGCAGACTCTTTTCACTACAGCATTTATGCACAAGCGTTGAGCTACCATTAAAACTACAAGAACCCATATGTATCTGGGAAGGGCGGAAGAGTTTCTCAATATTTCAAGTCAACCTATGAATAAGATGAGGTGATATATGTAGTTTTTTTTTATGTATGTTGCCTTACTAAAAACTTCACTCAGGAAGGTGTTAAAGCCCAGGTTCCTCATGCGTAGAACTCCAAGGCTTGTCATGCCAAAAAGATCCTAGAATCTGTCAGTTCATATTTGCTGACAAAAATGATGACTCTCCTTCAAAGGCTTCACCTATCTGTGGAATATTTCAAAAACCACTGACAAACACTGTTAATGGAAAAAAAAAAGGTCCATGCTTTGACAACAGCAAACCTCTGTTTCAAATCTCAAATTTGGGTCACTATTTCATTTCTGTTGGAAGAGCAGGCACCGTGGGTTCAGAGGCTATGGTCCTCGTCACACTGGTTTTATGATCATTTACTGGTCTTTATATGATTTGGGGCATGTCATTCCCGTCTCTCTCCTCACATTGGCTTTCACTTTCAAGTTGTATCAAATAAATGCACAACAATCCTGAAAATGTGACCCTAAAAAGTAATAAAAGCAACAACAACAAAAAAGGAAAACTAAAAAAAAAAAAAAAACAGATTTTTCCAGCACAGTAGTCAGGATTCTGTAGCTGTACTCTGTGAAAGCAATGTGCAGACACATAACCTGCTTGTGGACGACGCTGTTTAAATCTACGTAGCACAGTTAAGTTTAAAATCAAGTACACTCACAGAGCATTACTTGGGTTTGTCTGATACAGGAGTGTTGGGTTAAAAAACAGGGACGACTTTCACACATCAATCAATCAATCTTTATATATAGCGCCAAATCACAACATTATCTTAAGATGCTTTCACAAACATAGCAGGTCTAGACCATACTCTATGTTACCATTGACAAAGACCCAACATCAAGACAGGGTAAGACTCACTCTTATCTCATCTTAATCCACCACGAGTCAAGCACTTTGCAGTATTTAGCGAGTTACAGAAGGAAGGAAACTTCCTTTTAACAGGCAGAAACCTCGAGCAGAACCAGACTTATGTTACACAGCCATCTGCCTCAACATCAGACCAACTAATGGTTACAATTTGTAGAAGAGCAAAAGCCACTTGGCAATTGTCCTATTTCTGTATGTCCTATAACAGGATGGATAAAGTGATGCTAAAGTGGCCAAGATCAAACTGTGTGGTTTTATTTAACTAAGTAGCAAGATAGCAGGAGAACCGATGAGCTACGTTGCTTATATGGAAGACCAGGGGCCCCATGTACAAAGGGTGCATACGCACAAAAAAGTGGCGTATGCTCTTTGACCGTGGAAATGTGCGGTGCCTCATGCCAACTTCATGGCTGGCGTACAACAGCTGTTGATCCTTGCGCACAGATTCATACATCTGGATATTTTTGTGCGTACAACGTTTTCTGGATTTGAGCGTTCGCCATGTTTCAGTAGGAAGTCCACGCAAGTCTTTGTACATGAGGCCCCAGAACACAAACTGAGCTCACAAGATCATAGACTAGACTCCATTTTGGATCGAGCTTTGAATTACCATGACCTGGATGACTGAGAACCTACATACTAGGTAAGTTGATGGTGCGGTTAACACGGGACTGTCCTGTTAAGGATCCTTGCACCATCATTACAATTGTATTTTGCTTCTGGCATCTTGCTATGCCAGCCCCCACTGAGCAGTGGATCACCGAATCCTGATGTAATGGAAGCAACAGTTTGGCCTCAAGGCCACAAATCTAGCAACATGAAATCAGCACAATCAGCAAGGTTCTGCCCCTCCTCAATCCCTTCAGCTCAGGAGACTCATAAGATGAACTCCTATGATATGCAGATGACAAAACAGTATTCAGCCTCATCCAGGTTAGTGATAAAAGCTGTGGACAGATGATATGTTGAACCAATGTTGGCGTAACTGAAGAAAATGGAGGCTAAAAGAGTGGGTTCCAAGATGAGCCCAGCACAATGCTATGATAAATGTTAAGTGGACTGCCGTTCAGTAGCACTTTTCTAGTCTTCCTAGCATTCAGAATGCTTTTATACTTCATGTCACATTCTACTTTGCAGAGCACATTTTTTAGCATTTGATTCTAACAGTTTAATAACACTGTAATAACAGTCACCATATTCCATCGATAATGTGATGTAACCAATTATACTAGCTATTTTCTGGTTACCTTACACTTTGTAGCATTAACTTCACAGTGTGAATCTGATACCGAGGGGGATGTAATTAGTTCTGCAAGGATTAACATTGTAATCCAAAGTACTTGACAAATTGAAAGCTTGACCTGATGATGGCATTAGATTAAAAGTCAGAGAATTATCATCAAAGTTATTACACTCACCCAAAGAGGGACATGAATATGTATACCAATTTTCACGGCAATCAATCAAATAGTAGTTCAGACATTTTACTGTGAACCAGAAATGTCAGTCTGCTGTTTGGGCTGGAGGAAATATTTGCACAGGTTGAAGTTCCAACAGCTCCAAAGTAATCTCTGGGAAACTTGAAAAAAGGAGGAGAAACTTTATTTCATCTGAGATTGGGCCGCAAAGAGTCACTTCTGCACCTCTGCTCAAAGGTTAGCACAAGTTCATCCATCACTTGATGCTGTCTTTTACAGTTATGAAGGGCCAAATCTGAATATGTGCAAAGTGTATCTGACCTAAGATAACCTGAATCTAAACGAGTGACAAATAAAAATAGGTATTCCAATCACTGAAGTAATTGGGAAAAGTTATCTCATCGATTTGAAAAGATGGTTCAAAGACTTCCTGATTTCTTTAAAGGTTTGATTTGAAATATGGTCATGGTACTTCAGAAGCTGAGAGCAATCACAGCTCTTCATACATTTTTAAATTTCTATTATCCTCAACCATCCATCCATCTACACTGCCTGTCTTTGCTGTCAGTGCTGGAGATTATCCCAGCAAACATTGGTCACCAAACCTAGTGCAAAGAATTTCCCCTATAGTCACGGTATGTATTCATCCTACATGAATACTTACGAGCATTGTGGTGTGAGCTTTGTTTATGCATGATGCTTTACACATGCATGATAAATGTACTCCTCTTATCATTAATCTCTGTACTCACAAAAAATCAACAATAAACAAAAATAAAACAAATAAAGTAAATTAATGATGCAAATTCATTTAAAACATCTTGATATCTGCTTGCTGTGGAGATGCTTAGTCTAAAGTCTAAGCCAATAACAAGAAACAACTGTGGCCTCTCTCTTATGTTCTTGGAGAGGAGATGACCGCAGACCAGTTCTGTCCTGTTTCAAAGCATTAGCTTTCTAATCCAAACTAATTGTTTCCTCACTCCTCTTCGGAAAAACAAAGTCATTTATAAATAACAAGTCAATCTGCACACTTTCCCATTCACTGGATCCAACAAGCCCTGCAGGAAAGGAATGGTTGAAGGTGTGTGCATTATGTTGTTACTTCAATAAGGCAGTGATGTTGCTTTATACGCTCCCTGCGTCTGTGATGTATCAAAAACTGAAAGGACACAGTGAACTTGCTACCAATGTGTTCAAGGGGCGCACCTCATCTTCCTTGTGCAAGAATAGCAGGGTCAAGTGGGGATGCAGCTACTGGGCTCCGTTTGGCTATAACTCTGTCACTGAGCTTGTTTAGTGAATGAAGAATGTTTTATTAATGTGTAAAGTGGAAGTTAATCTGTGTCGAGTCGTTGTCTCGTGTGTGCAGGTCCATTCCAATCAACGATTATTAAGCTAAAAGACTGATGTAATAAACATTCAGTTTTCCAAGGAAAGACCCCAAAAAACGTTATCCATCCACAGGAAGTGGATTGTGGCATCTAGATCTATGTTTGTGAATGTGCTCGTTGTCACAGAGAAAAAGTGAGGTCATCGTGGATTAATGTTAGTCCACAAGCTGCAGTCAGCTTCCTCCTAGAGTTATTCCAAAGTATCTAGCAGTGTGTGAGTGCACAGAGAGAAGCTGCTTCACCCAGTGTCTTTTTCAGGACAATTAAGGTGTCTATTTGTTGTATGTTTAGCTGCTCCGGGCGCAACTGAAACATCTCAGCCAACCAATCATAGATTAGATGGGGCAGAACTGGTCAAATCGGTTGCTAGGACAATACATTAGATGCTTGTCAGATGATTATCACAGTGATGATGACATAGATGACAAAGACAATGAAAATCTCTGCCCAACTGAATCTATTACGTGCGTCAGAGGAAGGTGAAACCTCAAGGCACTGAGAAAAAACTCCCACGCACTGTCTTGTTTTATGCTGAAATGTCTATTGAATCACAAAAGACTTCTGCGGAGGAAACACCAGTGTTGATCCTCCTTCAGGTGCATTTGATGAATTGGAAGATCCGTCATCGTAGCGGTGGGGAAACAATTTCCACGTCACTCGAGCAGCCAATAGTCTGCTACAATTACACTTCCAAGTATCAGCTGATGTCATCTACTGATCCTCAGGAGTTTGATTCAAGGCTGAAAGGATGTGACTGATGTGCCTCAACTTTTTTGTGGAAAAATTAAGCTGTGTGACGCTACTGCACTGCATGATCAAGACAACAGCTAAGCTACTGGAATGCTATTTTATTCTGAAAACCACCACGCTAAGAAATGTAGTTCAACTACCAACACCGCTGTTACAGCCCAACACTAGTTTTAACCCAATTCACTTCAACAGAAAGTATGGATATCTTTGGTCTTTTCGAGAGGTAGAAATTTGAAGCTGATTCAAAAGACTCATTTCTTTATCTATTTCTGCAGAAGGAAGTTTGTTCCTGCTTGTCGTCCACAATGTTGCTGCTACAATGCTTTCTAATTTCCTGTGGGACCGGCTGAGGGTCAGAATAACAGTGTGGGAGTTACGTTCATGTCAAAACAATGGAAGCGTTAGGGAGATTAGTGGCAGTAAGGGAGCTGATGCTCAGCTTCCTTCCTGGAAGAGGTTCTGGGTGATGATGGACCCCAAGAACGCCTCCATAGTGTTGACCACAGCGTCAGGGAAATAAGGGCAGGTGGAGCTGGGCTTTTCACAAAGAAAACAGTTACCTCTTCTTTAGAGCAACTGTTTTGAGGTATTCTGCCCACACTAGGCCGAATGATCCCCTCGAAAGACAGGCCAAATGTGGCTTGTGTCATTTGGAGTCAAACACACTCATCTAAGGGATCTTCTGCAGCAGAAATGGAATGGCAAGTCCACAAACAGGATCCTGGCAGAGGTTTACTGAGGAGTCAAGGTGCTGTACTATGAAACAGAGGGCCTGATGTACTGCATTGTTTACAGACATGCACGCTGATTAAGATAATGTAGAGGTTTCAGGAAGTGAGGGGCCTAAATGTGCTCAAATTAATTACTTCATAACGTTTTTCTTTGAACAAAGGTGATGGTGGAGGTCTTGCAGCAGACCGGCTGACCTAACTACAAAGAGGTGCATTAAGATCTTAAATAGTCTCTAGACAAAACTAGTAGTCTTCCAGACTCTCTTTATCTGTCATTCTTATACTTTTGTTTCATTTTAAACCTTTGCTGTCAGAATTTGGCAATGGACCAAAGTCTGTCATTGCTATAACTCACCTTTGTATTTAAGGTGCAAAGCAGCACAGGCAAAGCCTCAGTGAATCCAGTCAGAGCATTGTGGGAAGTAATCATAACGATAACCACCATTGCCGTCCATGCACGCAAGAAGATCATTCATTGCTTTTCAATGTTCTGCAGGTCTGTTATCCTCACTACAGGCAAAACAGGGATAAGTGTGATCGGTTTGTTCCCCAGCAATTGCTAGTTCGGACTTCCTATAGGATTGCACTGAATGGACAGAGGCGAGAGAACCTTTGATAGAAAATGTCCCAGAATGACACAAGATAAGAAAAATTGAAGATCATTTGCTGTATATATATCCAGATGTTTATGAGCTCTGTTATCAAAGAAGTACTCTGGCTACTACAGCACAACACCGTATTCACAAGACAAAACTAAGTGCACCAACACAAATGGGAAGCCATCAGCAGCACCATCTGTTGATTCTGTTGAACATGGAAATTGCATTCTTGTGAAATTATGTATTTTGTTTTGTATTTCAAAGCAGTTTGAAGTCCAAATGATTATTACCAGTGTTCTCATTTAGGAATCAAAATAATGCAATGAAATGTACTTTACAATCTAGAAGATTTTAGATGTATTATTTTAATAAATGGTGCACTGCTACACCAACGTGGCCTGAAACCAATACTTGCAGGTAGGATAAAGCTTAGTGCTTATTCTGTGGGTTCTTTGTTTTGGTTTGTTTTTGTAATCTTTAAGGATAGTAATATTGCATACTGCACATTAAGAAATATGCAGACTTCATGTGCAAAATCTGTAGCACATTTCAAAACAGTGCTGGCAAACCAAAACAACCCATACCTCTGTTGGTAAAACTGAGGAAAGTGAGGCTAAGAAAAGAAAGAACTGATGAGCCAATCATCTTTATACTGAGGCTTTCTCACAGAAACTGTGTTAACTTTTAGTTTAGTTTCATTCCCAGGTCAGTAGCGATTAGTATACAGTCAGAGTGCTCTGCAGGCTTTTGTGATGTGGTTGCCTGCTGTTATCAGTCTGATTTGCTGCACTTTATGCTCAGCTTGCAGATGCTGGCCCAAACTCAAAGTACCCAGTGATATTTTAATACCGTTTGACACAATGTGTAGATCACTTTTGACCTGTCAACTGAGCCGTCTGGAAGTTTTTAAAGGGAAATGTGCCTCCCAGAAGCACAGTTGTATCGTTATTTTGTATCCTGGACGCAGTAGGATGCAGGAAAAGGCTGCAGTGGCTGAACTACGGTGTGCTGAAATGGACAAAATAGCACATTACTATTATTTTTTATATTATATGCTAATTTTGGACCTTAATCACATTGTAATAAACAACCTAAAGCTGACAATAATGTAGCCAGAGGTAGAGAAGAATAAAAGGCAAACCTTTATAGTGCATGGTGATCGCTGTTGATGTATAGCAATAAACTCGACCACACTATGAGAGGTCTGGTGGGCTATTTGAACAGTACTGTTCAAACTACAGACTCTGTCTATCACCTCCATGTCATTCCCACCCTTAACTGAGTGTACAGACTGCACCCTCCAGTGGTAATCTATTGAAGGACAAGAGCTCAGAGTCATTTAACCATTCCTTTTAATCATTCAACAATTTACACACTGATTATGCAGCTTTCTGTGAAAGGGATAGATCGATCTGTATTTGAAATACCCAAAGCATGAACAGATTGCTTTGTGCATTTGTCAAATTATTTGATTTGATTTAAGGCACTGGCTGAGCAGAAAAAGCGACAATGTCACATGAATCTTGCAAATATGATACTGTGTATCTAACATGAACTGAAACACAGTTTCCACTCCAACATTCCCGCATTTCTGCTCTTCGGTCTACCTAAAGAAAGACTAAAGAAAGATCACATAACATGTTACGCAACTGACTGCAACCAACTGAAATTAAATGCAATTTATTACACAGAATAATCAACTTGTGTTATTCCTTTTCCAAACACATACTAGGATAAGTAATCTTTGCTTTCATCTGCACACCATTGTTAATGCATACATACAATACATGCAGCTGAACCTTAAACCTCAGATATCTACTTGCATTACCAGACTTGTATACAAACTGTATATATTAAGAGTATACTTTTAGTAATATGTTATATAATGAAGTATAGGATAAGCAGGGTTCCCCCTCTTTTCCAGAGATCATTTTCCAGGACATTTCCAGGACATTTTCATTGATGATCAAGCTGGTATGACAGTCTAAATTTAGTTCCTAATTTAGTTCCTAAATAGTCTAATATGTTCCTCTCAGTGGAAGTCTACATTGAAAGACATGTAGTCTATGGCTATCGATGAAATCATCTCTTACATACTTAAAAATGATGGCAAATTGATAATAGAATAATGCAACCACAGATGTACAGCACTTCACTTTATTAGTGCAACCAAGTAACAATGATGGGCAACATCTCAGCTTTCTCTTTTCTCAAAAAAATATAAAATGAGCTAAGAAAAAAACAAAAGAGCCAGCAAAGGAATCAGGAAGCTGCCTTACAGAAATAATTAAATAATAATAATGATCAGAGGATCAGTGCATTAATGACCTAAATAGATCTGAATGACAAAAATGGCCACAAATGTTTCTCAACTCAACTCAGACTCAAAATATACCTGCTTCATCATGATATTCATCCTGCTAAGTGGTCGATATGAAACAAAGCAAATGTTACGTTTTTTATTTGAGTTACCGTAAACTCTGAAAAAATCGCACCGGTGTAAAGACGCACTCTGTATTTGAAGATCTCTCAGAGATTTAAAAAAATGTAAACTGTCTTCCTGCATGGCGATGTCTGTTATGATCAGGGATGTCTACAACGTGGAGTTTCTGTGCAGCTGTGTCACTCTTTTTGTTCCGTTTGTTTTCACTATTGGGAGTTTGCACTCCTGCTAGCTAGAGCAGGGGATCTCAAACTTTTTGGAGCCAGGGACCCCTTACAGGTGAGAAAATTGTCCAAGGCCCCCCTCATAATTGTAACACAGATTAAGCACATTAGTGATGTGTCATGATCAAAAGCTGCGGCTCTGAGAGTCCATGCTTTATAGTGAATCAGAAGAGCCGGCTCGCATCAAGAGAGAGTCGGCTCCCAGTTTTTTCCTTTCCCTGCTTAGCTCTCTCAGTGCTCAGCTCCAGCTCTACTCACAGCAGAACTTTGTTCTGATTGGTCAGCATGGCGGCCATGCGGCCAATCATATGTGAGGATATAGGATACAGGTGATGGAGGGGAGGCTGTGTATCCTGGCTACATCTGTTCCTTCAGAGAGAGTCTTCTTGAAGACCGGGCAAATACTCACTGAGAGGAGAAATCGGATCAGCCCATCCAAGCTGAGGCATCGGATTTTACTCAATGCCAACCTGAGGACATTAATAATGTTTGCTCCAGTTTGGTTCTGGTTCTGTTTGCTTGAGTTTGGTTCTGTTTCTGTTAACCTGAGTTGGTACTGGTTCTGTTTGCTTGAGTTTGGTTCTGGTTTTGGTTCAGCTTGCAGTTCGGTTCTGCTTCAGTTCTGGTACGGTTCTGGTATGGTTCTGGTTCAGTTCTGTTCTGGTTCGATTCTGGTTCGGTTCGTGTTCGGTTCTGGTCGTTTCTTGTATGGTTCGGTTCGGTTCCGGTTCTGGTACGGTCCTGGTTCGGTTCTGGTTCAAGTCTGGTACAGTTCTGGTACGGTTCTGGTACGGTTCTGGTACGGTTCTGGTTTGGTTCGGTTCTGGTTCGGTTCTGATTCGGTTCGGTTCCGGTTCGGTTCTGGTTCAGTCTGGTTCGGTTCTGGTTTGGTTCTGGTTTGGTTCTGGTTCGGTTCTGATCTTCTGGTAGGGTTCTGGTTCGGGTCTGGTTCGGTTCTGGTTTGCATGAGTTCGGTTCTGGTTCTGTATGCTTAAGTTTAGTTCTGGCTCTAAACCCAACCCTAATCCTAACCCTAACCCTAATCCTAACCCTAACCATAACACTAACCCTAATCACAACCCTAATCATAATCATAACCCTAACCCTAACCCTAACCCTAATCATAATCATAACCCTAACCATAACCCTAACCCTAATCACAACCCTGACCCTAACCATAACCCTAACCCTAATCATAATCATAACCCTAACCCTAACCCTAATCATAACCCTAACCCCAATCACTAACCCTAATCACAATCCTAACCCTAATCATAATCATAACCCTAACCATAACCCTAACCCCAATCACAACCCTAACCCTAATCACAACCCTAACCCTAATCATAATCATAACCCTAACCCTAACCCTAATCATAACCCTAACCCCAATCACTAACCCTAATCACAATCCTAACCCTAACCACAACCCTGACCCTAATCACAACCCTAACCCTAATCAAAACCCTAACCCTAATCACAACCCTGACCCTTATCACAACCCTAACCCTAATCAAAACCCTAACCCTAACCCTAACCCTAATCACAACCCTAACCCTAATCACAACCTTGACCCTTATCACAACCCTAACCCTAACCCTAATCACAACCCTAACCCTAACCACAACCCTAACCCTAATCACAACCCTAGCCCTAACCACAACCCTGACCCTTATCACAACCCTAACCCTAATCACAACCCTAACCCTAATCAAAACCCTAACCCTAACCCTAACCATAATCACAACCCTAACCCTAATTACAACCCTAACCCTTACCCTAATCATAACCCTAACCCTAACCCTAATCAAAACCATAACCCTAATCATAACCCTAGGTTTAGGGTGAGAATGATTTTGTAACAGAATAAATGCACACAATTGGGCAATTATAAGGCTTCTCATAAAAACACCTTACGTAAAAGGGTTTTCAACACACAAACCTTAATTTTTTGCAAAGTTAAGGTAAAATATACGGCTACAAAAGACCCTAAACTAAGAGCCGTTCGGGAGTTGAAAGAGACGGCTCTTCTTTTGGGGCCCTGTCAAAAGAGCCGGCTCTCTGAAAAGAACTGAACTTCCCATCACTAAAGCACATGCTTACTACCATTTGCACTCTTAGTTGCTCTTGGAACTATTTGTATTGTGAAACGTATCAATGTAAATACTTCAGACCTGTACCATAGTGATAAACAGATAACACTTCAATTTGAATCAAGTAAATACCACTTGTATACTTTAAAACAGAGGGTCATTTCATTCCTTGTGGACTCAACATGACAGCATTTATACTTTTCAAGTAATTGATCTTAAACGCTTTCAGAAAATTAACAGTAGCAAGACTCACATATCCCTTCGAGCCACCAAATGGTATCATAACAATGGTGTATGCTGTTTTGTAATGACACAGCACAATTTTATGATTTACTAGAAATGTATTCAAATTATTTCACGGACCCCCCCAGGCTATGGTTCGCAGACCCCCAGGGGTCCCAGGACCTCACTTTGAGAACAACTGAGCTAGAGTACGGTAATTGAGCCAAATGTACCATAAAACATAAACAATATACCCCTGTTTTCTGTGAATGCATTCTATGAAGTGCAGGAGAAAAGATGTGAAAAAAGTTGTGCAGTGTTGCTGTCTTTTCCAGCACAGAGTGCACTCAACTTTCAATGAACGGGGATGTGTTTTGTTAATAGGGTCAGGTCAAACGCAGCCATGTTGGAATAATTTTCCAGGACTATATGTGATTTTCCAGGACATTTGACTTTTTCTCCCATTTTCCAAGTGTTTTCCAGTACTGGAAAACTGGTCAACTTTTTTCCAGGTTTTCCAGGACGCGTGGGAACCCTGATAAGGATAATTACTCCAATGTGGTAGTGTTTCTAAATACTGCGAGACTTGTTATATCTTGGTCCAAAGTAGTTTACTTAGAGCAAGTAAGCTTGACAGATCAGCACTTTTCTCATCTCTGCCTAAAGCCATCTGCTGTGAGGCTGATAGCAGCAAATGGCACAGATCACTGAAACAGCTCTTGCTAACCTGTTCTGTTGGGAACGTAGATGCAGAGTAAAAAATGATGATGATGCATCTAATATGAGTTTGATACTATAATCCACAACAATGTGCTGATGTGGATACAACCTGATAGAAAACTGTGAGCAAAGTTTCCTTGCTTTGGGTGCATATATGTACCATTTATTAGTTAATTGAGGTTTTGTTCTCGTATAGTTTTACATTTTGCTGAGTCTATAAAATATTAACTTCAATGCACACAATTTTTGCTCCTGTATCTTCAGATTGTTCCACACTGCCACCCATTTGACCTAACCCCCCTCCAATGTTTTTGCATTACATTAAATCATTTTTGTTTTATAAAATGTCTTCATATCATTAATAGTTTTATATTTTGTAAAATGTTTTAACATTTCATTCATTTTTTTATGTTGCGAGAAATATTTTTGGCATTTCACAATGTGTTTCATGTACTGCAAAATGTTGATCACAAAATTTTGGCATTTGATTGATTATTTTAGAGTTCAATAAAATATTTTTGGTGTTCACTGAAATGTTTTTTGTGGTCATGAAATATTTGTGCAGTGGACCCTCAGGCCTCCAAAGTTTTTGCACATTCAGAAGTAACTAATGAACTCGCAGCCAAATGCCAAAGAACTCAAGGCTGCTGGACTCACATACTTTTGGTCTGGGTTCGTGCATGAGGTGTGTTTCAAAGTACAATGCCAAAAATATACTTTTTATGAAATATATACTTATACGTACATTTACACATGAATCTACAAGGATATAAATGACAAGCTGCAGCTCCTCACCATTTTCCATTTAGTGCTTGTAAGCCTCTCCTGTTCATGGTGTTCTGACATTCACAGGTATATCCATTCAACATGACACTTCACAATAGAAACTACAATAACCCTACCCGAATCCAAACCCATCATCAGTTCCCACAGAAAAGAAATAACATGAGCATTGAGTAAATACTGACTTAATGGTTTCAGTCTTGTCAAGACAACTACAGGAAATTAAGGAAGACTCTAGTGCTGATATTATTGTTGGAATGCTGGAGAGTTAATGGAGTCTCGTTATTCAGCTTGGAAGCAAAAAAAAAAAAAACACAAGGCATAGTCCTTACTTCCTACTTCTACATTTTCCTTTGATGCTGTTTGTTTCACTTGCACTTTTCCTGCATTGTCAAACTGTTCTTCACTGCTGTCTTTTTTCAGACAATAAGCAGTTCATGGCTTGGGTAATATGCATTAATAATGAGTTTTGTTCAAAAGTTGAAAGTGACACTGATTCATTTTATATTCTACAGAAATGCTCGTACTCAAAACGATCCTGGTGTATTTCTGGTGAAACATCACAATGAATGAATGAGGGTTCAGTCTAACATTTGCTGCCCTGAAAGCACAAGCTTTCAGGATCATCTCTCAGTGTCTGCATTAGCGGGGCAGATGTTGCAGCTCTTGGACATACAGTATAACATTTACTTCAGCTCAACATGACAGCTCTAAAGCATAAATGTCTCATTTCATCAAATGCTTTGCTCCCTCAGTGTGTCCCTTGCTCACCTCCTTCTCCAATTTCAGGTGGGACAAGTTCAGATGAAAGGATGTACAAACAGAGAACTTAAAAGAGGCTCAACACAAAGGCAGTGCACAGTCTTGTGTTTTGGAAGATAGGCTTTGACATTTTTTTGTTGTTGTGTAGTCTCAAAATACTCTGAAAAGACAGCTTAATGCAATGCCCTTTTTAACATCAAGCTTCTGTGACTCAGATATGACATCAATGATACTGATGAACACTTTGGGTATTGGGCATCAGGGATGTTTACTTGATTTTGATTCACTATTCCTCCGATTACACAGACACTCTAATTAAGTCCCAAAAAAAAGTGACTTTTTTGGGACTGAACTTGCAGTAACTGCCATTTTGACTGACAGGACCCAGTCTGATCTCATCCACCATAAACAGAGCACTTTGCAGGACTTCGAAAGTCACAGCAGCAAACTTCCTTTTAACAGGCAGAAACCTCGAGCAGAACCAGACACATGTTTGACAGCCACCTGCCTCGATTGTGTTAGGGTGGGAAAGAGGGGTAGAGGGAGATGAAGAGAGAAAGATAGATGGATAGAGAAAATAAGAACACCACTTAGACTTAGACCCATGCTGAAATAGTGCTGCTGTCTAAACTGAATTGACCTGAACTAGAATTGTATATCTTCTTGGTATGGATGAAGAACACCTGTCATAGTTCTGCAATGAGGAATCAAGGTGGAAATGAGTTTCTGCATTGTAAGTTTGTAAATGAGATATTGGTTCTGAGTCCTAAATGAGTATTTCAAAGCGATTTCCCTCTATGTGTCAAAAGTATGGTATTAGTATGAGTAAATACCACTGTATAAATCTCACTTGTGTGTTTGTGGTCAGTGTGTCACTTTTTGTGGTCAGTGTGTTACTAAGTTTACTCATTTGACAGTTTTTTTCTTCCTTATAATGTCCATATTATATGAATGTAAAGCTGTGTTTAAAAAAGACCTGAACTCCATTTCAGTGCCTTCAAGTCCAGACCCCTGATACTGTTACAAACACGTTTGATATTCTTTTGCCACTAGATGGCGACAAATTATCACATTTGAAAAAGCAAAGAGGATTTCAAGAGGCATTGCAGCTGAACTTCTATTCACAGAACATCTTACTGTTATCCAACATCCTACTGAATGAACAGGAGTAAGCTGATGCCAGTAACAAAGCCATACAGCTCTAAAAGGGAGTCCAGAGTGAATGCCAGACCATAGTCACATGACAGTAAGTTCAGTGCTGTAAAAACTGCCCCTAGTCAAATAAAATTGAAGTAAACTCTTGAAAACAAATGGCTTTAAGTTAAGGAGGACCCAAATAATTAGCTGTTCTGTTCTGAGCAGTTCATTCGTATATGAGCATAACAGAAGTATGAAGCTTCATATCTTTCTTCTATATGGGACATCTTACCTCTCCTGCCAGTGAAGTGCACATTTTCCTGCGCTGCTTTTTGCTGAGTTGATTTGGAGGCATGTTGAATGGCTCCTGTTATTGGCAAAACATACAAGAGAAAAGAAGAGAAAATTAAAGCAGTTGAGCACAAGATATTACAGAAAAAGAAAGAACCAAGAGAACAATATTCCAGGCTGAATTAAAATCCAGAGCATCACTTTATATCTTGTTTTACCCAAGATATATTGAATTGGTGAGGGCCTAAATCATAAGTGCTGCTGCCTCACAAAACATAAGCCATTTGGGGCAAACAGACAAGAGATGGGAGGAATCTATCAAACAGAATCAACTTAAAACTGCAGTGTGTGATCTTTCCACTGGGTGTCATAGAAGATCACTGATTGCAGGAAATCCCAGCTCAGTGTCTCTGGCATCAAGAAGATGTTTTAAACTTGGGTGTTGTTTCTGTCACTTCAGATATATACACATGTTCAAATCTCTTTTAGATTTTAGAATGTCTCAAAGTCATTATTTTGTTGCTGTAAAAAAAATGTTTAAAACTGAAACAAAAAAAAAAAGGAATCAACATTCAAGAGGAACTTTCCATATCTGGTGCTGCCTAAGACACATGGTGTCAGAAATTTGGCAGAATACCTACACATATAAATAAACCATTTATATTCAAACATTATTTTTTTATAATAATGCATGAAATCTTGTGATCTTCATCATGCTAACAAGCAGTGTGCCAATCCTAAGTGCAGTGCACATTGGAAGTAGAACTCTGTGGCAGTCTTCACATCTATTATACTTCAAGTGAGCCTCTTCTGTTCAATGATTGGAGCAGACTCTGAGCAACATTATTATTCAAATACAGGGTTTTTAAAATAGTATACCAGCATACAGCAAGTTGACTACAGACAACTACTTGTGCAACTTTCTAAAATTTAGGCAAGGGCTGAATTTTTGAGAGGTTTGCAATTCAGAGGTCAATATGCCTAAAAGATCATTCTATGTATACTACACCAAAAACATTGTTTAAAACTACAGGTGCGTCTGGACAAATTAGAATATCATGAAAAAGTTAAACATTTTCCATCAGCAATTCAAGAAAGTGAAAAGGGAATATGTTCTGGACTAATTAAATGCAAACTCAAAGGATTCAAGCATTTTCTATTACAATTTTGATAATATTACTTATGGCTCAAAAAATTTAAAAAGCATATCTCAAAATGATTCTTTTGAGATTACTTAGTGTGGGTACCACAGAACAAAGCTGTAGTTTTGACACTGTAAAAATCCCACCAAAACTCCACACGACTACTTGTTAAAAGATTTAATGGTTTCCTTCAGCGAAAAATAAAAAAGTAAAGAAAAGTGTCCATTTTCCAAATTTACATCCAAAAAGAGACTGAGAGGTCAAAAAACCAAGTAGCTCCACTCTCTGCCTAACTGCCACCTCGTTCATTCAAAACACTACTTCTCTCCAGAGATCAAAGTACTAGTAACAAGGGGGCAGGGTTACAGAAAGCAACGGTTAAGCCACCCATCCAACACAGGACATGCTATTTATATGTAATAAACCCAAATACATTTTAAACAGAATTATGAACTTAACTTTCACCATCAATATATAGCAGTAAATATTTCTATGAATGCTTCTGAAAAATTTGTTAACTATGTAAATAATTATTTTGCACATGGACTTAAATTCTTACATCATGAGGTGCATTTAGGCTCCTACACTTAGAAGCCTAATAGGACAGAATGCCTTTATTGTTATTGTGCATAGTACAACAAAATTGAAATCTGAATACAATGACAAAAATTTAAATGACTAAACAGATTTGACACTCAAGCAAAAACCTAAAACCATTAATAAATATCTGTAAATAACAGTTTTGTTATTGCAACTGTAACACAAGAAATACTGGACTTCTGTGTGGGAGTGGAAAACGCTATGTATTTATGTTCAGAGTTCTGATGGCCCAGGGGAAGAAGTCTATCCTTTTAGGCTCTTAATTCCTCCCAGAGGGCAGAAGAGCAAACAGTTCAAGCCCTAGATGAGTGTTGTTCTTTATGTATTTGGTCTACTTAATTTAGAGTTAGAGTAAATCCCTATCAACACATCCACAGTCACTGGGAAGACCGCTGACTGTACAGCTGTCCAGAAGATGATAATTAACACCCCCCACAAGGAGGGTAAGACACAGAAGGTCACTGCTAAAAAGGCAGGCTGTTCTCAGAGTGCTGAACTGAAGCATAATGGAAGGTTGACTATCAGGGAAAAGTGTAGCATAAAGGTGCAAGCAAAGGAATGACTTCATCCTTGAGAGGAAAATTGTCAAGAAAAATTGATTAAAGAACTTGGAAGAGCTTCACAAGGAGTGGTGTTAAAGAGGATAAGATGCTTTATTGAACTGAATATGCCAACAAATCCTTTTGTACAGCATGACTGGGCACAGACTCATGCTGATCACTCTGTCGTCTCTGCTTTTATTTTTGTCACACCTAAATTTCTTGCACAACCACACACGAGACCAACTCTGATTCACAGGGGTGCAAGTTTGCACACTTTGTCTAGACCCTTTGCGATCTCATCCAAATACAAAAGGCACTCCTTGAGCAGTGACCTGTTCTGGACCTGCAGAACGGCAATCAAGGACTCCTCAATGACTGATGTCCAGAAATGTCACTAACACTGCAAAACAATGGGGAAAAAAAGAAGCAAACAATCACTTACAGGAAAAAAATATCAAAATAACTTTATTTCTAACACTATATTGTTTAAAGCTCCTGTTTGGAATCTAAAATTCTACTATGGGTCAACCTTGAGAGAAACTATCTCGAACTCTTTCCCCTTGAACCAGATGCAAGATGTCAGCAGGATGTAAGTGCTACAAACGCAAAGCAAGCAACCATCTGTTCAATCCACACCAACTCTGAGCTGTGACATTGTTACACTGTCCTCACACCCAGCTGTCCCGTCAGAAAACACGTATGTTAAGGAAGAAAATGTGTCAGTGTGTTTTACATTTTATTAAATGTACCATGGGACAAGAATTTTCAAAATCTGGATGTATATTCAACATCTGTCATCACATTTCCTAAAATCTGTTGCATAACACGGATGAGTAGCACATCTCAAAAACACTCCAGGAACACTTGAGACCCAACTTCTGTCAGATGACATATCAGACTGAAGGTTTGAGTCTGAGGCTTGCTTCACACTAATGCTTGAATCATGCATTGTTGGAGCCATGTTTGGGGATTGCAAGATGGGGAAACGCCTTAGGCACGACAACATCGCTAAAAACTGTTCATCTGAACATCTGTTCAGCTCTGCTGGAAGATACTTTCTGTCATTGGTCTAATTTGTCCTTGGAGCAGCAGAGACTCGCTGCAGTATAGTATGAGTGAACTATTGTACCAGGAGCAACCACAGCCACCTTAGGAGGAACTAGCACATCTTTATGGGGCGCTGGAGGCCTAGCGGTCTAGAGGCTGTGGTCCTCGTCGCGGAGGTCGCCGGTTCGTCTCCCAGCCGGTCGACCATTTGTTGCATGTCTTCCCCCACTCTATACTCCCCACATTTCCTGTCTCTCTTCAGCTGTCCTATCAATAAAAGGTGAAAAAATATATATAAATAACTTTAAAAAAAAAAAAAAAAAAAGTACATCTTTATTTTGATATTGTTGAATGATTTGAAGAAGTTCCCTCCATGCAAACCAAAGAAAGTCGTAATGATATGTCTGTCTAATGAGTGGTTGCTCTCCACAGGCTCTCAGCAGGGTTGTGTCCCTCTTTTTAGCTCATCCTCTTAACCAAAAACTGTAGAAGTCGGAACAAAGACAGGTTTGGAGAAGTTTTAGTCAATCTGCTTCACAGAAATTAATCATTGAATTCTTCTATTGACTGTTAGATGACTCTTGCCAGTCTGTCTGCTATGAGGTAGATTCAAGTTCTGACTTGGCTTGACTTGTCTTCTTCTTCATAAGTCCTGAGCCCAGAGCTGAAGTCCATGCAACACCAAACATACTGGGCATCTGGCACCCTGTGAATATCTTTCACAAAAGACACTGTTAGGGAGAAAACTGCGTCATTAAACACCTTTGTCTGATATATCAGCTTGCCAAAGGGGTGGTGAATGAAGACCTTACAGGACTGGGAGACAGAGATAAAGAGAGAGAGAGAGAGAGAGGGTGCCACCTAACGCAAAGTTACCATGAGGGAATAAGAGTGCAGCTAGAAATGCTCAAGACGAGAAGCATCTAGTTTAATACAAATGGCCACATGGGACCCATTCTCTATGAGCTTCCTCACATGCACAGCTAACATGCATCTGTCGTTCTTCAGAGCAACTTCTCTCCTGACCAGAAATATCTCGTCAAATATCTTGTCAAATATCTCGTCAAATATCTCTAAGTGTAAAGGCTTTATGTTGCTGTCAGAAAGTTGTGTTTGCATATGCGTATGTGGTCTCCTGCTTGCAGCACACTGATCAACGTCTTGGGCCTGGCAGCTTAAAAAGAGACTAAAATACAACCAAACTTAAAATGAGTGATACTGACAGTGCTGATGACATACTGCCAACTGTGCAGGACACTTTTATGAACCTGAGCGCACAGAGGAAGAGAAACTGACTGAGGGGGAAAAGGGAGAAACTTCCATGCTTACCAGAGAACAGGAGAGATCTCAAGTTACCTAGTGGTGCAGGAGAGTAAACTGAGAGCTTATGCCCATGAAGTGAGAGAACTATGAGTTGGAATGATGACTTTCTTCAATATTCAGAGTTAAAACCAAAAACTGAATGGAAGTACGTATTCAAAGCAAGTGTAATTTTTTAATGGCTAATTTTCTAATTCCAAGTGAGCATCCAAGAAATAGTACTATGATTATTTGTTGACCGCGAGAATTGAAGCCAATGCGGAAGTGTTAAAAACTGCAGTTTCTCGAGTATCTTAAGGCTGTCTCCAGAAGTACCGGAAACCATGTTTACAGCCTGGTACAAAAAATAAGTGTAGTCTGGTTAGCTTATTTCTCGTTCAGCACACACTGTACTGGGAGTCAATTTATTCATAACGCGTCAATTTGGAATATATTAATGATTTGATTTTCTGATTGACAGGCGGGAACACTGTAGCTGTTGGTGAGGAGGCTTAAAGCCGGCCTCGTTACCTCACACTAGCTCAACAGAAGTTAGGTTGAGTTCAGCATTTCCAATATGGCTGCCGCTGATGATCGGCTTCAAAACAGCCATCAGGAACAGATTGATGATGCTACAGATGCTACGTCCATTAATCATATAGTCTAGGGATTAAACTTAGTGTATTTGCTTAATATATCATTATATTACTATGAAGATATTTTATTGTATTTTTGAACACTAGATCACTGGGACAAAAAAAGGTTATACTTCTAGAGACTAAATATTGTGAGATTTATCTGCAAAAAACATTGCACACCACAGGTCAGTGGGTCTTTTTGAATACTATTTCTGAACGAAAACCCAGAACACTCATTTTCATTCAAACCCCACTGATCAAGTTGGTGTTTTAAGAGATCAAACAAAATGCTTAAACAATGCTTAAATAGAACATAAACATGCACAGCGCTGGTCTAAATGTGGAGACAGAGTTATTGTTAATGTTGCAGAAGGACGGCAGCACATAGGATCACATTTCTAAAAACATTCACAAATGTATCATATCAATGACGAAATATTTCATCTAATTGCAACCCATCCTCTGTCACTCAACACGTTAACTCTGATGACTTGATCCACCAGATCTATGGTTCAGAAGATATAATTGTAATGTGAAGCGTTTGAACTCCACAGGCTGAAGTCTCTGTTAACAGTGACAGGCACGCAGGTCCTCTTGATGGACAGCCGAATCTAATAAATCCCACATCCACATGCTGGGAGAGACATGAAGAGTAATAAAACAAAGAGAGATCACGAGACACAGTAGCTTGAAGTATTAAATCAAGAAAATATGGCAGGCATGTGATCTGTCACTCAGAGTAGCTGTTGCTCTGGATAAGGACGAGGGTTGGTGCTTCTATATGTGGCTCAGGACACATTCCAATATAGAAATACATCCTAGAGAAACTCTCAGGAAGCATGTTAATATAACATATATATATACAATGAGAAGCACTATGTGATGTTGACTTGGTTCAAATCTGTCTTTATGATCTTCCCTGGGATGGATGTGCTAAGATGATAAAAAATTGAAATACCTTTCAAACTGTACTAAGCTGCTTGCTGCTCATCAGCATAGTGCCAGAGGAAAATCTATTCAGGTAAATGTGTATTTATTTCCTGACTCTCATAAGATGCTAGAGCAGTATTATGTGATGTCTAATGTTATTGTAGAGCAGAGATCTGAACCTTTGGTTACGCCACATATCATTTTTGTTTGTATGTATCATCTTAACCTTTAAATTTGGGGCTGGGGGAGCTTGTGACAAAACGAAAAAGCACCAGTACCAACAAAGTATTGAATCTTAAACTTCCACAAACACATCTTTAAAGCATCTGTACCTGAGATGTATTGCAAACCCATTTCATTTTACAGTTTATTTGTAAGTGGTAACTTAATGCACTCACAATATGATAATCACATGATTTTTTTATTTAAGTAATCCAGTTTATGTTAGAGCTCTAGTAAAGACATTGCCTCATAAATAAACATTACTTTTGATGCTTTAATTTAGCTTTATTACTGCTTTTTTTGTGGTTTCTTTACTTTCTGCTTTGATACCAGGCATGCTTTTATTTTGAAAGAACACAAAGGGTACTTTTCATTTCATACAGTTAAGGGGGTAAATAAAAACAGTAAAAAAAAAAAAAGGGAACATGAACACGAGGATCCCAATCGGCTTGGCCCCTTTGTTCAGAAAGCAGCTTGTGAATCAGAATAGAAGCTAAGCTCCTGTAGAAAGGGTCAACTCTTCTACATAATTAAGCTAGTTTTAACAAACTAACCAAAGCACTATTTTGTGTCTCTTTCAAAGCCTGAAGACCAAAACAGCTGATCAGCGCTCTGCAGGTGGAAGAACATGTATGTGCCATGTCTGAAAATAGTACCAAAAACAAATGGGCTTTCTGACAGCCAAGCAAAGAGCTTTGGTGTGTAGTTTTTTTTTAATTAGCTAAACAATGTAATAAAGCTAACCCCATATGCAGTGGTTGATAGTCTAGCTTCCATTCATGTTAATTTGACCTGCATCTCCTCTGGCTAATACACTAACTATTGATAGGTACCTGATACAACCCATCTAAAAAATGAAATATCCTTTTTATACAACATGTACCAGAGAAAATCTTCAATTCAAACAGTGACTCTAAGTAGCAGTGAACTTGAAAAGAAAGAAAATGACAAGTCTTCTATGTTTAAGAGCCTTCTGAGTTGAGAGAGAAATGTTTCTTCAACTAGCTTTCCAAAGCGATAACCCAACTAGCACCCAATGCACCTTGTCAGGGATGGCAGCCTTAGCATTCATATTCATGCAATATGATTATTACATTTAAGGGCAATGCCCCAGTCATCTATTATATGCAAATTTGCAACTATGACCACACTAGCCTATATTTTGAAACATTTGCACAACTTTGTGTCAAAATAGGCACAATTTTAAAACTGAAGTCTTTGAAGGATTGTGAGTCTTATCTGAATGCACCTAAGACATCACTTCTTAAGCTTTAAGTGGCAACATAGGTTGCATGATGACTGCCACCTGTATTCTATTGCAGGTGGCAACAGACAGGCTTCATTGGACTAAATTTTACCTGACTTTTCTTGAGATAAGTGAATGCAACTAGGAGAGACATCTAAGACTATCATGTTGTTGTTTTTGTTGTTGTTTTAACTTAAAGTTGCTGTTGGTAGTCACAGAGTAAACATCTGTTCAGAGGGAGGGACTTCGGATGTCAACACTGCCCCTCCCAACCAGATTTCCTCTTAGCCCCCCAACACAGACCGGCGTGTGCAGTCATGATAGTGCCGGACTCATAATCAATCGGAGGATGTAGTAGGGGCCACCCTTTAACCAATCAGGACAGAGGATTAGATATTAGCTATGATTGGTCTGTCATAACGGGAACGAAGGGAATAATAATATTGCTTGATATAAAGGTATTGGAAAATGCAGAGATTTCACAATAGTCTCAAATTAATTCACTCACCAATGAGCATCGATGGGTATTGTGACCTTTTCTCCAAACCCAGCAGAAAAAAGTAACCTTGTTTACACCATTCCTACCAACAGCAGCTTTAACTCCTCCAAAAGCAAACCTGGTCTATTAGTGCTGACCTTGAAACAATGGTTTTCTTTAATACAAATGTATAATATCTTATTCAAATATATGAGCACATTTAACAATAACCAAATGCTGCAAATAAAACTGCATAAATCGTGTATGTGGCTTGTGTGTTCTCCATTAGGAAAGACAGTTATTTAATAATATCAGAAAAGAGTCTGACATCTCGTTTAGGCTCAACAATAGTGCGCAATACTGTCGGATTAATAAGTTGTTGTTGATATTTTGAAAACAAAATAAGTTAAGCTTTCTCACTCCACTTCAGTCCATACTGCACTTCCTGTTAGAGCAAACCGGTGTGATCAAAGTCTGTTCCCCCGAAATCGACACACTCAGGTTATAACTGAGAGTAGTAGGTTTACATAAAGGAATACACATTTATCGATAGGGACGCAAAACGTCACAACACCCGTCCGCTGTGGACACACAGAACTGAAGGACATGGAGAGAGCAGCCTCCTACCTTGGACAGCTCCAGGAGTTTGTGCAGCTCTCTGGAGTCTCTACCGGCGTCACAGCAGCAACAAAATGCCCCAGCTGAAGCTTCTGACGGGGACTGAATCCGCAAACTGCAGCTGTCATCTCATTAGGTTACACAGACTCCGGGGCTTCCATCTTATCGCCTCACACTTTTCCGCATCTTCCTTGTTTTAATTACCGGATCTGTGGTGGTGGTGCATGCATGAGGACTCAGCTGCCTGTGCGCATGCGCGGAACAGGTTGGTCTGTGGTGGGTTGAGGTAGATGTTGCCTTCATGTAATGTCGGGAAAAGAAAATGCCACAGAGAAATTGCTCAGTAAAATTGACAGAAAATGATTGAAGTATGACATTTAAAAAAAAACATCAACAGTTGTTTGTGGTTAGTATCACTGTGTTTGACATGTTACAAGCTAAATGCCTCCACAAACAGTTGTGGATTGTTTCCCAGAGAATGACAGCCTAACTGGTAGGGACAAGCAATCTTTTTGTTTTGAAAACATTTGAAAGAATCAGAGAAAAAAAATGTCACACAAAGTTCAGCATTAAATATTTAACACTTCCATATGGTGTTGTGTTCCCAGTGCAAAAATATAATCCAGATGTAAGCTATATTTAAATTACTTCAAGGCATAGCTGAGGCGCCAAATTAAAGTGTTAGACAATTTAATGAGGATTCTCCACCCTGATGACCCTGTCAACCCAATGCACTTTCCCAAAGCACAACTTTGCATTAATATGTTATATGGTCCTTTGGTAAGACAGTACAAGGGATAAGATGAAGGAAAACATCTTATGACCTGTCTTCAATTCTCTCCTCATATATTAGACAATTTACAAAATCTGATATACTTTAAATTAAAATGCCACAAAATATCATTTTGACTTTCAGATGTCACAGCTTGTCTTAGGCCATGAAGGCAACATCACCCCTATCTGTGTGTACTTCAGCACTATGCAGTAACAAGAGTCCTATTCACACAGACGCTGACTTAGTGTGCATGTGGTGTCCTTTTACTGGGCCAGCAGTCATGAAGCAGTGTGGGGAAACCTTGTCAAGCAGCTAGTGTGTCAAAGCTGAGATGTTACAGCTCACACTACCACAGGCAGCTTAATGACAGCTTCTGTCATCAAAACACCCGAAGAAATGTTGACAGTTATGGTAATAAGCTTCCAAACATATGATGTCTTGAACACAGAAGGGGGTAGTAGCACGACAAAGTGAAAAGAAAAGTGAATGGACTTCAATCAGGATTATAAACTATTTAGATAACAACCTTCCTGTCCAATAGCATTCAACACAGGCCACTAAAAGGATACATATTATCCATCATATCAAAAGTAAGTTACACTGTCAGATAGCCATTCTTCATTTCTCTTTATGGATTATTATATCATCAAGCAGAATATGTGTAATAGTGTTTGTTAGTGTGGAAAGCACAGTCAAAGACCAGTGTGCTGCTGTAGCTACACAGCTTCTATTCAAACAATCCAGCCAGCACTGGCTGCCCGCTATGCTCTTCGACCAATCAGAAGCCAGGGTTGGCCACGGCTTAACTGCATTCAATTATACATGCTGCACTGGCATGATCACATCAAATACAGGATAACACAGAAATGGCTCCAACATTGTTCTTTAAACAATGTGCTATAGATGTTTTTAAAAACATCTGACTTGGTGGTGAATAAACTTGGTTTTAAGGGACATTTAGACTTTGAATTTTCTAATGTCCATTATTTGATGATGATTTTAGTTAGTCTTTTATTTCTGCTCCATATGGAGAAAGAACACATTTCACTCCTGCCCACACCAGAGTGGGAAACAATCCTTCCACTTAACTTTGTATCTTTCACAACTGTGTGTTTCCACCTTTGAATTTACTTAATTTTTGGAGATGCACAATACATTTGTATATCTGGCCAAGAGTCCAAATTCAACAAGCTGAAATACATTCGGTACACTATAGACCCTACTTTCTTGTAAAATCAGTTACATTTTAAGGATAATGATCTACATAATACAATTAAGTTTGATGAAAAAATACATTTCGAGTCAATATAAAAGATGAATAAAGCAAACACATTTGTAACATATTAGATTTTAACAAAAGAGGAGGACCCATGTGCAAACAAAATAAATAGATTAATTAAACAAAGGACCAAAAAGGCAAAACTAAGAAAACTAATCACACAAATCCATGAGGACTGTCCAAGAGGAAAATCCAAAATTCACAGGGAAGGAATAAGAGATGAGGAAAACTGCAGGGAGAGGTTTGATAACAAAGTGTTACAGAAGGTAGGAAACACAGAGACTAAATACACACCAGGTGATCAGACACAGGTGTGACAACGAGACACAGGTGACACTAATCAGGTGCAATCAAGGTGGAGGGAAGCACACAGGGACAGGAAGTAAAACTAAACCAGACACACAGGGAGCAAGAACTACAAAATAAAACAGGAAACATTGAAGACTTAACAGAAGAAACTACACAGACAAGGAAAACAAGAACACAAGACATGGCACACAAGGCAAAAGACTACGAATAACACAGGAAGTACTATAAAGATTAAAAACAAGGAGGAAACAGAAAATAAAAGCAACTCCTGACAACATTTTGTTATTACAGCCTCACAATACCATTTAATTATAAGTGCTCATGACAGGAGCTTCAAATCATTTGATGGTCTAATAGAAAATGTATTTTTGTAGACTGAACTACCAAAAAGTTTAATGTAGTGAGAATCAGCACCACCTTAAACATGACACAGTAGTGTTAAAATAAAATCATTAGACATAATAGGAAAAACACTCATAGGTAGAATTTTACCACATTTTCAATACTTTGAGAAATTAAAGTACAGTCTGATGATAAAACCTTTCCTTCACTGTCGTCTAGTACATTCCTTTAAAAAAGTACCAAATCCATGTCCCACAAAAAAAAGCACTTATGTCCAGTTGCAATTTTCATTTCAGCAAAGTCGCAAGTAAACTCGAAATTTCCAGACCAACAGTCTCAGTCCAGAACTGTCTGGTCTGGTAAATATTAAAGGTTAAGGTCCCAAAAAAGTCCTACAGACCTGCATACCACCATGGGATACACATGCTGACAACAGCAAAGGAGGAACAACTGTACATTATTATGATACAGGCATTTATGGAGCATTTATCTTTGTGGTCAACATTGGATTTGAAGCTTGATCTACTACAATTCGTGCACTCATCCATTTCCAAGAGCAGTTTATGGATGAGTTAATAGCCTCTCAGCTCCTTAGTGTTAGCCATGCTGGATGCAGAGATGACTCCTTGCATGACTTGTAGTACCGAGTTTATAATCCAATAAAGTTCACAGAGATAACTGCCAGTGCTTCCACATAAATGTCTGTGTCATCATAATGTACAGTTTCTCCCCCTTCGCTGTTGTCAGCATGTATATCCCATGGTGGTCTGCAGGTCCCAGGATGTCTTTTGCTTTGAGGATCTGTATATTTAAAGAGATACAGAGATAAAAGAAAATGAGGTGTTACTATACAACTGCAAAATACATTTTTTTTAAAAAGAGGCTAATATACTATATGAAAGGAAATAACTCGTACTTACCATATGTGGATTATCCTTTATAGTAATACCTTATGGGACAATGACAGTACTTTAAATTACACTTCAGCAGAGACGTTTCAGGGAATGTTGTCTTCCTTCCAGTTCATCCTAAGAGCTATTAAGTATGACCATGTTTTGATCTGCCAACAACCTATTAATTCTCAGATGAGAGGTTTTTTGGCAGGTTTTTGTTTTTCTGACCCTGGGAACTTTAAAGTCAAAGCCTGTCTCTGAACCTTGTATGCCAGTATCTCCCCATGGAGACATCACCCTCAAAAATTGTGAACTTTGCATTAATCATGACTTGAGGTCATCCAAATGTGAGTCTGTACTGTGATGCACCACAAAGTTAATGATAATCTGTTTGCGACATTGTATTCAAATATTTACCTTGAACAGGTTTTCTAGATGGTTGGTTAATTTCTCTCTTTAAACCTGCACATCTTCTGAGAATCAGATGTCAGCGGTGTAAATGACTGCCTACTGCGCCGTGAAAGATGTATCAAGTGGGATCATTGCCGTGCGCTCAACTCAGAATTTATCTGTTACACTCAAAACAAACAAAACATTTATAAACAGTTTGCGAAACATAGCGTCAGACTTAGCACAAAGCAGCAGACAGTCAGATAATTGCTGGTGAAGTAGCAGAGCCTTTGGCAGGTAGAAAGTCTGATATGTTGCTCGGAGTTTGGGATAAATCTGGAGCCAAGGGAGCTTGAATTTTTGCCACTACGTATCACACACACACACACACACACACACACACACACACACACACACACACACACACACACACACACACACACACACACAGTAATGAATGAAAATCTTGCTCTGTAAAGGCTCTAAACTGCGTCATTTACTCATGCAGAAGCCTATACTGCTGTCAGAGCTGTCAACTTTGTTAAATGCGCTTATCAAAAAATGTATGACAGTTTTTAAAATTTAAAATAGATCAGCTTTGAAAAAAAAGTTAAGAAAATAATTAGAATGATGATACTTGAGTAATTAAAGATAATTGTGCAATAATGACTAACTTGTGTCCCCTCAGAAAATGACGTAGGATATGCCAGGTGTCTATAAAATGATTTGATTATATCTTAATTGCGCTTATTAAAGCTAAGCAATAAACTGCTGATTGCAGAGTAAATATGTGATGGATACATCGACAAAATGTAAGTTCAGAGTGCCAATTTTGTTTATGAATCCTTTTCTCTGAACTGATATATGGATTCTTGACACGTGTGATTTTCCTGATGAGTTACTATGAATTCATTTCCGTCAAGGTGGCGCTGCAAGTCTCACAGTTGAACGAAGGGGAACGCTGGAAACCTTTGTGTCAAACTGTATCAATCTCTGTTGCTCATCAGCTGAGACACAGGCTATACCGTGGAGGGAAAATCTGGGGAGCATGGCTATATGACGTCATGATACCTGCATTTGCAAAAGCGCACTGACAGAATGTAGGATGCAGGGTAATTATCAGGGTTTTTTAATAGGCTAAGTGAAGCTGACATCTTTGCTTGCAGAGTCAGTTTCATCCATCCATTGTCAGTGTCAGCAGGAGAAGCCGCTCGCTGTCAACTATCTCCCTCCCCCAGTGCGCCTGCGCTCCCTCTCCTCCTCCCTCCCTCCCCTCCTCTCTCCGTCAGTGTGACTCGGTTCTCCACCTGACAGCTCATCGGGAGACATGCACAGAACCAAGCCCAGGGCTTCTCACCAGCAGTGATAAAAGGCCCCGGTGTCTAGAGTCTGGGCTGGATACCGACCGGCTGTTGTCCTGAGCGTCGTGCTTCAAACAGCGGCATGGAGCGCTCCTGATCCCGGCAGGACGCCTGGAGCTCAACCATTCTTCTCTCGTCACATCTTGGATCTTTTTGGATATTTGGAGGCCCGACCATGTCTGCGAGAGACAAGGGGATCCTGACCAAAGACAGCGTCAGCCTGCTGCCCTGTTTCTACTTTGTAGAGGTGGGTTGTTGCTGCATGCTTCTCAGTCATAGCCTCGGTATCCCCATCAAACCATAGCGCACAGTGAGGATGAATTCTTACGGTCGTGCATACCTAGCCTTCACCTAATCCATTCTGATACACTACGATCTATGTGAAACCGGCAATTAGCTCGATTTGAACGATATAATATTTAGGTCACAAGAATGTCAACATAAAAATGTAAACACTCCTTCCTCACTTAATGAAATGTGCATTAAATACGTGCACGCGACAATCCTCCACCAGAAGCCTATAGCCTGACATATTTTTCCATTATTGCCTCTAAAATGTGTACATGTGCATAAATGCATTGCTGCTTTTTGAAATTATATTTCTATGTTTTCATATGATGTGGATATTTATATAGCAAAAAAATATCAGCTGCCCCCTAAGACTAGAATGTGCTCTAAAATCTCTTACAGAAAGGTGTCTTTTGAGTATCAACACAAAAACAGATTTAAACTCAATTTTACTGTATTTAAATAAGCTATATAAGCACAGAAAAGCTGACAATGCCCTGTTGAGTAGCTTTAAAGATGAGCCTGTGGGGACCGGATGGTAAGCCACCATGGATATGGGAATTCCTTAGTGACAACAGTGCATTTCAATATGAGGACTGTTATACACACAGCTTTGATTATTATTTGAATTGTGATTTGAAAACATCACGTTGAAAGTTGTGTAGTAATTCTAATGGCCAGACGATTTCAAAGATTTAACCACAGATTGCATGCAGCTTGTGGTGACTGTCACTCGTTTCCCTGCTGTGCACTTTATGCATGCTCTAATTCACCACTGGCCTGTGGCTCTTCAATCAAACTGGCATCATATATTATAGAGTTGCCTGTATACTGTATGATGGATTCTGTTGGGATTACAGCATCAAGCATGGACTCTGTTTCATTTGTGACTTTGACAGGGATTCCCTTGATTTCTTTATTTGTTTGTTTTTCCCCCAGTTGTTTTTATTCCTTCGTTTACATTCAAGTACACTCTGACTACAATTAACATGCCTGACAATGAAATTCAGCCTTAAGCTTTTCAAATTGCTAAAGCTGCTGTTCACTAAAGGATTTTTTACCCTCCATTTTTACAAACAGCAGGAAAGCATTTAAACTAGGTCAATGCTGAGAGTTAATTCTACACTGTGAACTACAACACTTGTGCACATAATTAGTCTGATTCAGGTTCATTCCCTGAGTGTGCATGTGTGTCAGTGGCTGGTTTGAAAATAAGCTGAAGTGGTAGCCCGTTAAGCTCAAACTCATCCTGCTCTCCTGTCAGCTGTGACTGCCATGTCCAACAGTAGATGTCGGTGGGAGATCATAGGCTGCCAATCATGACGTCCTCCTCGGGGAGATTTACCTCTGCATTACTCATGGCCCTTCACCTGGCGTATGAATTCTTCATGCTGATAGCTTTAGAGTCAGAAAGAAGCTGGTCTAACATCAGATCTAAATATAACATGGCCCTGCCATCATGAGTTAGCTTTATTTACTCTATATGTGACTTCATTCAAAGCCAAAAACTAGTTGCACACCCAGTGTTGTTACTCGTTTGTAACAACGTTGGGCTTGCATTTATATAAAATTGATGGCAGAGACATTCTATGTTTGAATTTAATAATATCATCATCTGACAACCAAAGAAGGTTATCTGTGAGTGTTAGAAATACTGTGTAACAATGATAACTTAATTTTTTTATTATAATTTTTTATAAATTATATTTTTGGGCTTTTTCGCCTTTATTGATACAGCTGAAGAGAGAGAACTGTGGGGAGTGGAGAGTGGGGGAAGACATGCAGTGAATGGTTGACCGGCCGGGAGTTGAACCGGCGACCTCTGTGACGAGGACTATAGCCTTCATACGTGGGGTGCTTGGACCGCTAGGCCACCAGTGCTCCCACAATGATAACTAACTTTATTTATTTATTTATTTATTATTTTATTTTTAGGAAAAAAAATATTGTGGGGCAAGGACATTGAATGGATTTTAAATTTGATTATGACCTCTAGTTTCTTGTCTGAATCATAACCTGAAAACAATGTTACAAGTAAGGAACTGGAAATAATGATGACTCTTCACATCACGTTAAGACAGCAAGATTTATATTTGTTAAAGGAAAACAAACCTAGCCATACAAGGCTTTGTATAGAGAGATACGAATAAATACAAAGGTGTTGCTGTTGATGTTGTTACAAGACATTGACAAGTCACATCTGAAATGTAAGGAGAAGAAATAATTAAATCAAGGGCAGTTTAGTTTTATTCATAGGCTGGAACAGAAAACATTCTGAAGGGAATTTTGTTCAATAACACAATTAAATTAAATTCTATGATATGTTAAGAATTATGCAAATCAACAACTGAAAAGCAAAAGTTTGAAGATGTTTGGTTTTTCAACCAGGTTATACCATCTAACTTTTTTTCCTCCCTTCTAAAATGTTCCAGTTCTAACCAGAGCTGCATCACAAAGGTTCAGTTCAGGCAGGTCATGAAGTCAAGTACATCATCTGCTCTACACCAGCCCCAATCAGCTGACAGCTCAGCTGATTACATCTAAGCATCCAATTGGCAAATAGCAAAATGGGCATTCTATTTAAACTGATTTATCCCGCCCATTCTTGCTGCTTCCCCTGCAAATTGTTTGTAATCACGCTGTTGTTATGCACGACTTCAGAACATTAGATTCATGAGTCAGATGTTACCATTTGCAGTGTCATTGGTAGAATCTCTCTAATGTTCAATTCTTTATCCTACAAGGACAATTGTTCTTTTTTTAACTCATGCTTCTTCTCAATTAGTTAATCTGCCTTTCTAGGACATTCTGCCGCAATCATAACACAAAGTATTTGGTTGAATCCATACAAATAATCTATGCATGCCGTCAGTCCCCTTAAAGGAGACCCTCATAGCAATGCAAGTGTCCATTTCATCAAACCTTCACTTCATGCCACCGCAACCCGCTCTCTGTAACAGTGTCTCTCTGGTAGGAAATTGTCTTCATGTTGTAATTGGGGAATGCAACTGCTGATGTCACCGATCCCTGGTAAAACAAACATCCGTTGTTACCGTGCTAAGATAGTCAGACACCTTTATGTAGAAGCATGTATTTTTACTATGGGGGAGGAGAAAATTAAGCCAAAATGACTTCATCCTGTAAGAGTTAAAAGTAAAGTCTTCTGAGGACAATTCCTCAAAAGCTAAAACTTTACTTCTTTAATTCATCGGTATTACACTGACTCTGTATCAAGACAGTTCATTCTGATCACAGATATGTTCTGGTATGCTACACTGCAGGCCACAAACTAATCACGCTTTACAAGTTTGTATATCATTTCATTGACAAGTAATGCCATCTTGAGTGGGACCTGGCGCTCTCAAATTTGACTCTAAACATGTTGCTTTATAAACCTACATCTATCACAAATGAATAATTCACATTTGAAGCTCCTGCTAGAGTGTTTTACTGGTTATGAAACATACAAATTAAAAGTGAGGCATCTTCGTGAGCTACAGAAATGAAACAGACCGTCAGTAAGAAAACGTATTTTTAGATTGTACTTTATGCTATTTGAATTGCTGCAGATCTGAGCTGTGGTTTGGTCTCTGTGTGTGAAATGGTATGACATCTCATAATGAGAACCCTGAGTCTTCACCCGACATTCAGTTACATGATGCAGGGGCCTCTTTTGTTTGGTTTTTTTTTGTTTGGTTTTTTTTTGGGGGGGAATAGGGATCAGCGGTTAACTGCCATCTTTGCTGGGTAATGTATTGTCCTTGCTCTCTAGGACTGTACCCAGTTGTTGTCTCTTGACACCTGAAGTCTTTATCAGCCATAAAACCTAACCCTCAGCCTGAGGCTCAAGCTATCCTCCATGCTCAAAAAGCATTAGTGCTGCGTAAATTGCTGCTCCGCTTCTTCCCCTATATAAGCACATGGAGGCTGGGGAGATTTGCCTGGAATGGTTGTTTTGAAGTTTTTTGCTGCTGTTGCTCTCCCTGCCATGGCTTTTCATGTGTGCACATGAAAGAGAGGAGAGGTGTGCTCCCCTTACCTCAAGCTTTGGCATTCCACATAGGTACGTGGAAGGGTAGAGAGCTCCTAGAACAGAACTGACTGAAGTATAGTTGGCTTCATGTCGGGGTCTTGTCTACTCTGAAAGGATTCTATTAAGCATAACCACCAGCTATACATTATCCGGCTTATGATCCAGCTACCAACTAAAGTCACAAACATGACATTTAAAGATGATTTTAAGACAATTGCAAAAGTTAGTTCCCCTGATTCCACAGTTGGTAGTGCTACCAGGGGGTTCTAATCCTCCTTCTTACAGCACAAACAAATATCAAACTAAACGTTTCAATTAACAGTCAAGTTAAAACTTGAGCTAGAGCTAAAACTAGAGCATGCTAATATGATAATCATTTAACCTAACATTTCCATTAAAGGTTACGTTAGACAAGGGGAATGAGATGCACTCACCAGCTCTATTGGCCATGCCTGGATTGCATATTGGTTAGCCACCCATCCAGCATGCTAACGAAAATCAACGTTTTCCCTCCAGTGGTTACCATAATGATGCTAACAGAAACTAACGTTTCTGGCACAGTGTTGATTTGTTATGACGTGCAAACTGCTCATCTCTGTTATTACTCTTGTTTTGCATACATCAGGTTTTGACTTATCAGAATCAAGTATTTACACAGCAGGGTGATGAGTAAGAAAGCTGGGTAATAACTGTAAACTATAGTTCAACACAGCTGCCTGCAGCAACAAGACGAGAGTGACAGATGGCTGATGTGTGTACATCCATTTTAATAAGGCTCTGCTGACTTGACATGTCAACATCTGTTTACCATTTGTGAGAAGAGTTATTGCACACAACATGCTGTGAGAGTGAAAAGTATTTTTGTGCTATTTGAAATTTCTAAGTTGTCACAATTATCATACCTACGGTAGCTGGTAGCTTTTAGATTATAGATTATAACAAAAAGCCAGAAAATCTGAGGGGGGGGGGGGGGGGGGTATATAATAGACAGAGAGAAGCCAAAAAAAAATTAGGATCTAGCTTTTTAAAGTTTGATCCACCACAGAGACAAAAGCCAGGACAAGTTATTTTTGTTGCACTTTGTTTGAAGCCCTCTGGAGTTGTTGTGGAGAAGATGTAGCTGTAAATCATGGCACAGTGGGAGACAAATTAAGACTTAAAAGCCAAATGCCTCTCTGCAAAAGAGAGGTCAACTTGGGAGAAATACCTGCACTTATTATTGATTGATTTAATCCTTCTACCTCTACACCTTCCTGCTATAAATATCCCATATACTCTGGACACTGCTGTCATGTGGTTTGTTAGTATGAAGTCATTTAAAGTGAGATATATATTACCCCAACAATAAGGGTGGACTTCTTGGATGAAATCATCAAGGCATTTGAATAACACTAATATTGCTCTGAGTTGGTTTGTTTGAAGGCAAATAAGTGTTAGCTAACATTTTAACATTTCACTTTCACTAGCTAAAAAGTGAGGGACTATATCTACAGACTTTTTCTACTGCCCCTAAGTAAGAGTGGTCATATTCCACTGACAAAGTCATGTAGCCAGTGTTATCATACTATGATTGGCTGGATTTCTCTACCCTTAGAGCTAAGTGAAGTAGTATTAAGGACTTCAATGTAGCTGTGATCATTTCATTGCTGATAGTCAATTAAGTCACAGCTCTGTTGGCTTGAAATTCTAAGGTGTTGAGAAGAAGCTACAGATCTGTTCCCCATACCAGACTGACCGCTCTACTTTTTGTCTGGACGGCAGGTGCAGTTAGGCCCCACTGTGAAGCCTAAAGCTGCTCTTCCTCCAAAGTGGAACAAATCGAAACTCGAGGAAAGCTGAACAACTGTTATCTTAAACTGGGAAAAAACGAAAGAGGAAATGACTCATGTAATTGTCTGCATGGACATGGCCACTTACCATGATAAGGATTAAGAGGATATTTTACCCCTAGAAATGGTTAATTCTAGTTTTCTAGTAAGACTTTAAAACATCGCTGATCAATTTCAAAGTTGTTAATCATGAGATGTAGTATTTGTTGGTAAGGGATTAAGACAGCTGCCAGATGTACCTCTAACAAATATTCTATATTTTAGTGCCAGTCTTACTGTCAGGTTGGAGCTATAGTCTTTCAGTCAACTAATTCAACTAATGTTAAACAATTTAGCAACTTCTAGGAAAAATGCTGACCATGGTGAAGTGATCTTGCTAGTGTAGCCATGAAGTTGATGTCACGCCTGTATCGCTAACCAAAACAGAATTTAACCTAACTTATAAATTGGCAAAAATCCATCCCTCTGGTTCGTTCAGTTTTTAGTTGAACTGTCGTTACAGAAAGCATGTTTGAGAATAATTTACTGTTATAGTCCATGTCCCATATTTTACAACAGAGGAGGTGGGCTCAATGATCTGTTCTACAGTCAGTCCTCCGAGGGAGTGTTTAAGTTTTGGCCTCACTTTTAGAGAGTGACTGTTCTGTCTATCTTCTAACAGTCTTTGGTGGTCTTTGGTATATCTAAACAAACAGAGACAATTTCTTCTGATCATTAAAAAAAAACATAAATTCTTATTTTAGTTTTTACGTTTTGTATTATGCTACACTGGAAGTTGGAAGTATAAAATGATGGAAAAAGCCATGTCAAACTTTGTGAGGATAGAAACAACTTCAGAGAGTGGACTCAGCAGCTGCTGTGGAGAAGAGGCTGCTTGTGTTTCTGCAGCTGCAGGATTTCAGAGCTGTTTTAGAGAGACCAAACTCTAAATGTTTGAATTTTATTATTTCTCTACACAAGTGTCAGGTTGTACAAAAGGTGAAGTTGAAAATTTGATAAGCCCACCAGTTCGTGAACAGATGAGGATTTATACTAGTAAATTATAATCTTCTGAAAACTTTTTTTTAAATGAATCACTAATGGATTTATTCTTGCTGGTTATAGCTAAATACCACAGAACTGCAAAATGCACCACAAGCATATTACTATATACTTGTGGTGCCTTTTTCAGTTCTCATCAATGCATGTTTATTAAGATACTAAAGGAGCTCACAGAATATCGTTCAGATGGTTAACTCCAACAAACTCATAACTAAATAAACCCCCTCTAGAAGTACAAAAACTACTGCAATGCCCAAAAGCGAGCAATGTTTGAGTCTAGAGTTGATGTGAAGTTTTATTGTTAAAATGTCTGAGTTGCTTGATTATATTTAACTCTTTTTGGATGTTTAGTAAAAGTTATATGGATGAATAAGTGACAATCAAATGTTCACAGAAGCTACAAAGTGCAGTCTATGAGGGGGGGATCTATTGTTTATATATGAGGGCTTCTGATTGGTGCTGCTCACCCCTGTTGGGATTCCAATTTGCAGAAACCACCCAATCACTTGCATGTTGTCATGTTTATGCGCTTAAGATTATTCAGGAGTTTCAAAGTTACTAAAAAAGAGAAAATGTAAGGTTACTTTTCTGAATTTAGGGAGACAGTGAGTGATGTCATCATAAACAAACTCCTTCATAATGTGGTTAGTGCTCCTTCCTGATTTAATTTTTTTGATGAGGTGGAAATAATGCCTGCAAGATGTAGCTTTTGCAGTGTTTTTTGACTGCACTGATCCAGAACAGTTATCATGCGTCAGACATTGAAAAACCATATAAGATCCCAGACTGTTCAACAACAAGGGGAAAGGGAAAAGTGGAAGGACATTACCAGAAATCCAGTCAGGACAAAAGAAAAAAGGGTAGACAGTGATATAGAACAGTACAATATGCGACACAGATAAAGTCTTTGCATGTGACAGAAATAGGGGGAATGAATGCGAGACAAAGAGAATGAGACATAGAAAAGAAGCTTGCACTGAGTGTTAGAAGATGTAGGGCAATGGAGCATCTCTGCTGAGCTGAACTTTCCCTAGAGGAGCAGAAGCTTCTCAGAGAAAGAGAGCGTAAGAATCACTAAGTCATTCTGCTCTGTGATTTATCTTGCTCCTATTTCTTCAGTATGACTGCTCTGTTTGGCATATGAACCACAGATTCTCTCACCCCTCTTACTGCTCTGTTTGCCATATGAACTAGAGAATCTGTCATTATACACTGTTAGTATACTCATCCAGTTTTTTTAAATAAGGCAGTCAGTCAAACATTTCTCCCAAAATAAAAACAGAAGAGTCACAAATCTCAAGACCCATGATAGAACTTAATTTTCAGTTTGAGTTCAATAATTCATTCAAGCACTGACATCAGTGTTATTTTCATCGATTATTTTCAACATGACAGTCTTCCAAAATTAAAACAAGTCTTAATTATTCTTTTCATATTGCAGGGACAGGGCATATGAAAAAACATCAATACATATATGAAAATCAGCCAGAATTTAAGGTTACAGGACACACTAGAATCAAAATGTGTGAAGTAGTTTCTATAGTATTACACTTTCTATTACTTCTCTTTCTTATTAATCACCCATCTGTGTTCAATACTTAATTCTGATTGGTTAAAACCCTGTGCTTCAGGTATGTGTCTTGTCCTACCATTAATGTTGCCACACTGATGACATTATGAGACAGAGCATTTTTCTTTTGGTATTTGGTCCAGTAGTTTTTTTTTGTTCTGAAGTATCTCTTTGTGGTTGTTTTGTGGAAGTTTATTTTTTTTGTCTAAAGTGATTCTTTGACCCTGTGGTTGTTTGATGTCTCTCTGTCGTTGTTTTGTGTGGCTTTCTAACATTTCTAGTAAATAAAGATGGTCTTTATTTTTTGTTATATTGAGTGTCTCTTTAAAGCTGGTTTGTCCGTTTCATGCTGGTTTCAGTTGCTTTATAGTTGTTATTGTCTTGAGTTATTTTGGGTCTCTTAATGGTTTCCATCTTTTTGTGGCTGTTTTATGTCTCTTAATGGTAAAATATATCTCACTTACTGTGTCTTTTTGCTCTTGCTCTGTTTCTCTTTATGACTGTTTTTGGTCTCAAATGACTTTGTGTCTTTGTGGTTGCTTTTTGTCTCTCTGTAGTTGTTGTTTGTCTGTTTGAAGTTGTGTTTTGTCTGTTTGAAGTTGTTTTTTGTCTCTCTGTAGTTGTTGTTTGTCTGTTTGAAGTTGTGTTTTGTCTGTTTGAAGTTGCTTTTTGTCTCTCTGTAGTTGTTGTTTGTCTGTTTGAAGTTGTGTTTTGTCTCTCTGTAGTTGTTGTTTGTCTGTTTGAAGTTGTGTTTTGTCTGTTTGAAGTTGTGTTTTGTCTGTTTGAAGTTGTGTTTTGTCTGTTTGAAGTTGTGTTTTGTCTGTTTGAAGTTGTGTTTTGTCTGTTTGAAGTTGTGTTTTGTCTGGGTTTTTCTAGTCTAAAATGTTTTATTGTCTTTGTTGCTGGTTTGACTCTTTGAGGCAGTTTTCAGTTGCTTTGTAGTTGGTTTATGTCTCTTAATGGTTGTGTATCACGTTAGCTGCGTTATGTCTTTCTGCTGTTGCTCTTGATCTATTTGTTGTGATCTTGTGTTTCTTTGTAGTTTATAGTTGTTGTTTGTAGTTTTTTTTTTCTGGAAGGCTTTTGTGTCTGAAATGATTTTCTGTCTCTTAGTGAGTTTTTTTTTTTACTAAAGTGATTCTGTGTCCCTGTGGTTGTTTGATGTGCCTTTGTGGTTGTTTTGTGTCTCTTGTAGGTTCTTTTGTGTGTCTTTTCTGGCTGTTTAATGTATCCAGTGATTGTACAAAAACAACTTTGTAATGTCTTACAGAAACATTAGACCAAAGCAAATTATTTGATCTTCTTGCACTGCTGGACACTTTTAAAAAATCGTGAGAAAAGCCAAGCCACATTGGCAAAAATCTGCAAAAGGCCTAGATGTTGCACAGAAGTGAGTTTATCACATAATTCCATTATGTACTTTTCCAGACTAAGGCTATGTTACAGAGGGCAGCTGTTTATGTAATCTTTGCACTGACATGATTAAATTGATTTTTTTTTTTTTAATTGTCCCATTGTAACACAGCAAGTAAAAGTACATTGGATAGACTGTGAAGTTCTTCTTCACTTCACCTCTGCCTCCACAACAATGAGAAAACCCAAAAGTATGAATGCATCCAAACTTCTTAAACAGCAGTGATTCATTTTTTTGACATTCCAACGAGATTATGTTAGGATTTCTGGGTATGAATGCTTTGCTGTAATACGAACAGATTTTCAACCTGCAAAGTTTCCTGAAGCTATCTAAAATTATGCATCATTAAAAATCAATTCAATGAAACCATTGTTCATTTTTTTGTTGCTTTCTTTGCAGCAGTTGGCATCTCTCCTTTCATTTTCTCAATGTTTTCTTCAAAGAATTAACTTATTGTTGACAAAGTACCCTGCATGAAAGAATGGATTTCCAAATGAGAAATTTGAATGGAAACCAGTTGGACTCTCTGTCACTGAGGAAACTCCTTGTCTGTTGAGTTGGCCCAACAACCACCAAAAATAACTGCCAGCTAAAGCCCACTGGAGCCTGCTTTCCATTTTACACATCTATTATTCAAAACACGCTGTCTCTCTCCTGTTCTCTCATCTCTGGAATCACTAAGGGACGCCAGGAGCACTTGGGAGAAGGATTATTGTGAGGAAAAAGTTTCATAGGAGTGTTGAATGGCAGAAAACTGAAGAGGTATCTAAATTGAAAGACGCAAAAAAGAAGGTGCATGAAGCTGGAAATCAAATCCCTATTCAAAGAGCAGGGGTCAACATTTAAAATATAAGGTGTGTCCAAACCATTGAGTAAAGGTCATTGGGTTAGCGAAATGATATGTTTTTTAACTACGAAGGAAAAATATGCTCAGCTATTATCATTTCAAAGTGTTTATTAGAATGAATAACCATTCTTATATGTAGTTATATTAGATTTGGCGTTCTGGTACTGGATAAGACTTCCAATAAGATCAAATTCAGCATCCAGGAATAAATAAAAAAAGAAATCTGTAATGAACTTACCATATACAATTAACATAAATGTTGTCTTACTTGATATAGGGACAAAAAACATGGGAGAGTACAAACTTTGAGTCAAGTGCTGCATTAATATGAGATCAGAGTTCTTGTTTTAGTAGTTTTAGTAAACCTGTGACTGTTTGAGTCAGCTGCCCCTCAATCTGAAGGTTGACTGATCAATTCCAGTTTCTGTATGTCTGTTAACTGACCTTGGACAAGACCCTCAACCCCAAATTGCACTAGGTGGCATAGCCAGTGGCATAAGAATGTGTGTGAATGTGATTACTGTTTTTCCTACGGTAAAGGGCTTTTAAAAAAATTCCATCCCAGTCATCACTCCTTATCTAGAACAAGTATGTCATGATTTCTATTTCCTCGGGAATATAGCCTCTGTCTTTGTTTTTGATTTGTGTTGCTGTGTTTGGGAGATTTCTGAGTCAGTCACCATGCAGAGCTGTGGAACTCGCAGCCAACAGCCCACAGGTCAGGACTAAAAGAAAACATGAAAGGCCCCAGCTGACATCACTGCCTCTCTGCTCTAAGTCAGTCTGCAACAGATGCAAGTGTTACTTGTAATGAGATGCCAAAGGGACTTCACAAAATGTCAGTATTTACCAGTCTGTGAGTCTGTCTGTGTCATGATTGTTCAAGAGCTGTAGGTGAAATGGATGCTGTGTGCAGTGAGACACATGCCGCTAAGGATGAAGAGCAGCTGCATACAAACAAAATCAGGCTTCTTCACACACACACATTTCATTCTAATCATGAGAGCACTGACCGGCTGCTTTTTAATACACATACATACACAAATCATCTACCCTCCACTGTGATAAAGTATCTTCTTATTTGTTAAATATGCCTCGAGGAGGCGAGGATCCAGGAGTGAGAGAAGACTTCTTGAGGAGCTCAAAGGGAGGACACACTGGTGTATCCTCCACAGAAGCCTCTTGATCAAAGATGCAACATCATTGGTGCAGGTGCAGCACACTGCACCACCACACAGATCTTTTTTTCTTCTACATGCTTCCCTCACATCCAAAGAAAATGTAATGCTTTGAATAGATGTGATGATGCAATACATTAATAGACATTACAACTATTTACAGGATATTTTAATCACAAAGTGTGGCTGCATCATACGGTATATAAAGCAGCAGGGTTTTTTCCTTTTATAATAATCTCAAGCTGCTCTGTGGCCTTCTACCATGCTGATCACATTAGTGAAAGTAAAATAAAGAGCCACAAAATCATACTGAGTAACACTAATCTGTACAGATATTGGAGGATTTTAAAGAGAGATCAAGTGAACCAAAAGTAAAAGTGGGTTCAAAAGGTGAGACAGCTGTGCAGCTCATCATCAGTACCTGACGTTGCTTCAGACAGTTGTAGGAAGGATTTATTTGGCAAATACACCTCCCCTATCCCTGTGTGTCCTTGTTGCATCTCTCTTTCACTTACTCACTGGGGGTTGCTTTAATGAGAGGAAACAATATGTGAGTGAGGGACGCGTGGAGGCAATTTAATGAATTGAGAGGAAGCCACTGTCTATGATACTCTACTACCACTGCACTCTGTCTTACTTGTGGCAGCTGTAGAAGCCAGCATACTAACTGAACACTATCATCCATTTAATGTATTGATGTGATCCAAAGTCTTTATTTTTGCACAGCCTTTATAAACATACACACTCTAAATAGGTGCTGGTTCTCTCACTCAAAACAGCAGCTCTTTATGTTGCATATAGCAGGATAGCTTGAACTCCATCCTAAGCACTTAAGATGGAATTCAGAAGAAGTAGTGTCAAAAAATGCAAATGCTGTTGTTTTTCATGTTGAATAAATTGCTATGTAAAAGTCTCACAAAATGAAAAGCATATTTATGTTGCCCATAAATATTTAAGTCAGCCTTCCAACCCTGAGAATGTGAGTGTACAAGCTTCTGTCTGGGTTTTATAGCCCACGAAACTGAGAAAACATGGCTTCTACATGATGATTTGAATTTGCTCCTGTGGTGATGTAACAGCAGGAGTGATTTGCATAGAAATGCAAATCACTCCTTGAGCCTTCTGCTTCCTCCTTGTGATTTCGCTTCATGTTGCAGAGTCAAGATATCCAAAATTCGATCCAGACACCCTAACTGCTCTGTTGTTGCCAGGACATGTCGTCAACACCTAAAAATACCATTATATGAGACCTTTAAGACTGATATTGTTTGTTTTCTTCCGGAAAAGGGTAACATAACAGCAGTGGGATGAATAACCAAGAGATGTGTCGTGACGGATAAGACCCAATTAGCAAGCCAGTGTGGGTGTGAGCATCATATTCTGAAACGGTTTCCATTTCTGTTGTATAAACTTGAAAGCAACCCACAATTTTCAAACTAAAATAAGGTAATTTGAGTTTCTAGAAGTCTGTGTCCGAGTGGCTCTTATTTGTTGGGTTAGTGTAGCAGATAGGGCGTAAAAGCAGCTGAAATAGGCAGTTAAAGTCCTTATGGGTGATTTTCCAAGAGAATATGCAAACATAATGGAAACAGTTCCAAGGTAAAGGTCAAGGGATTATCAATCCTAATGAATTTGCCTTATGGACAAACGGTTTTGACACTAAATTAGGTGGTATCTTTCTTTCCCTTATTGTGGAATAGAAAGTCTCAAGAACTGGCCGACATCATGCTGAGTCGGTTGTGCCAATATTGGCACAGAGAACTGTGAAGCAAAACTTTAGGATTTATCCACACTACTCTATTTTGTGCATGGAAGCTTTGATGATGGTTTAATTCTGTTATCTAAAAATCTGAAATGCACATGCATACATCTTTACGCTATGGTGACTGAACTGCTTTTTATACACTGGTTAGTTTCAACATTAAAAGACTTATTTAGCTCAGCAAAAAGTTGAAGAAATCACGAGGATGTGAGGGGAGATTGAAGCGTATCAAACACGATTAGCTGCCATTGGCCTGCACAAATCAAACTGCACTTTCAAAATAACAGGATGTGACATAAAATATCCTGCAGAAATCGACTTTGAAGTATGGAGAGCTGCTTCATCTGCAGAGCGTGAGCTGTGCAAGTGGTGATGCCACTGACCTATATTTCTCATTTGAGCTGAGATGCTGGATGAGAGGTGAGGATGGCTGACAGTAAGCCAGGAAACAGACCTGAGAGAGGGGGAGGGGGAAAGTGTGGAGGCTTAGTAGGGGGCTGCATGAGCTGGTTTCGATACAGAACACACACCAAGATAATTCATGCATGCATGTTGCTTCGTGGATTTATTCATCCATTCAAGATATAATACATAACTCACTGCGTTTTATAAGCATCAAGGAATGATACCAATATCTTTTTTTATGTCTCTCTTATCTCTTCTTTCTCTTTCTATTTGGCAGGTTTTTTTCAGCTGGTTTCAGATACACCTTACACACTTATAACATCAGAATCAGAATCAGAATCAGCTTTATTTTCCAAGTATGCTTGAACACACAAGGAATATGACTTTAGTGAAACTGTGCTCTCTTTGTACAAGGCATAAGAACTACAATAAAAAATAAAATAAAAATACAATAACAATAACATCAGCTATAAATACAAAGAAACAACAAATAGGCTTGACTAATATGTACAGGCTAACATAATATGATAAAGTGCAGTGGTGAGTTGCAGAGGTAGTTTTTACATTATAAAAATAGAAGTTAAATAATACAAAAAATAGAAATATGGAATTCATTCTCCATAAGCAGCTGTTTGTAAGGAGCTCAAAAAATATTTGCTGTTGCGTGTTTGTTTTTTAGTCCTCAACATCCCTCAGTAACGTCCTCTATAACCTGTTGTCTTAACTTTGCCACTTCAGAGCCCTAGTTTGATTTTATATGGCACTGAGATTGTTTAATATAATTAGCTTCTTGGGGGAGCGTGTGTAAAAGTTAAATCTTTATGACTTTTGTTTTTTTCTAACTCCATGATCTTTTGTAGTCAGCTGTCTTGGAAATAACCATTACTTATATTTTCATTCAATCATTGCCTCATTTTTGATTCCCTTAACACACACATAAAAAGTCTTGCAATTATTCAATTAAGTCTGTAGTCAATAACGAAATCACCTTTGGCTTTTGACGGTAGTTTCCCCCCTATTTTGAAATGTTAAAGTTAAAGGTACAGTGTGTAGTATTAAGCAGAGCAGATTTGGTTGAACTAGAATATAATATTTTTAAGTATGTTTAACACTTTGGGGTCTAGTGTATAGTGGCCGTTTTTGACTCATTTTGATTTTACTTTTACATTTCCCCAACTGTTTTCCTTGCCTTGTTTGGTGTCATTTTTTTCAGCACAACCCCACAAGTATGACTATGCAGTAATTTTTTTTCATTTTGATATAAAGTATTAAGACACAAGACCTAAAATCACACAAAAAATAAAAAATCTGAATAGGAAAATGTTAGATTTTTAACTGTGAAAACCATAAACATGTTTTATGAACCATTTTTAAAACATAGAATGCAAATATAACTTTAAAAAAAAAAGTTCAAATTTAGTAAGCAACAAAGATATTTACAACTATTGACCTTAAATGCACCAAACATGACGAAAAAAGACTGACGTAACTCCGTGATTATGTTGCCAATCAACACATTCCACGAAATGGACCCAGGAGGGTTAAATTCATGTTTAATCACCCGAGTATCAAAATGTTTTTGTTTAACTGCCATGTTTCTACTGTAGCACAGAGCAGACAAACTGGTGACATACGCGTTTGTGAATTTAGTGAGTCGCTGCCTGAAATGCACCAGTTGGAAGAAGAAGAGGCGGTTGTTGTGCATGAAAGAATTTGTGCTGATAGATGTTTTTGATGGTAAAAACCTGACAAGTAGAGGATCATACTTACCATGCATCACAGCAGCTTCTTGTCCTCGAAGGCCCCCATTGTTTCACGGACAGGAGGGTGAGCAAGGCACAGCTTTTCAATCAATAGGTATCTCTGAATATTCCCCTTTCTACACACTGTACCTTTAACTTCAATCTCTGCTTCTGTTTGGCATCAGTAACTTTTGACTTGAAGGCAATTTCAATTTGATTGCGAGATATAGCTGCCATTTTACTCACCCTGCCCTTAATAAAAACTTTCAGTGAAGTCAAATGATCCAACACTCTTAAAATGGAATGAAGAGTTAATGTTTCGGTGCACAGGTACACAGTTTGGGTAATCAGCTGTGCTCCCGTTAGCCTTTGTATCTTCTTTTAAGTAATTCTGCCCTATTCTCAAATAGCAATATTTGAAGATAATTTGTAAACATTTTTAGTGTAGTGGCGCTTTGATCAATATTTTCCATAAGTGGGTCTCTAGCCATTGAAAATACATAATGCTGCAACAAGTACAACATTAGATCTTAACTGCACAAAACAAAACAAGAAAAAGGAACAGCAAAATTGTAAGCTTGCAACCATGAAAATATGTTTTACATTTTTCAAAAAGTAGCATCACAGATGTATCAAGGGGTGGAAAATGCATTCATTTTGTCAGAGTGAACTGTAATGTGTATATAAATGTTTTGGAAGGAAAGAATGAACAAACTTTTCTTTAAAAAAAACTCTAAACATGAAACCAGCAACAAGATAAACCACACAGTGCAGAGATTGTTCCTACTCACACTGATCGTGTTTGCAGATGACTGTCAGTGCAACACACTGACCTTCTTGTCAGTAGCCACTGGTGTCCTGGAGCTATGACCCCACAAAGTCTACAAGAAGTTCAAGTGTCAAATGTGTTGCTTGTCACCATCTAAAACAAACCTAAACCGCAACCAGCAGCTGGTGCTATTTTTTTATAGTAAAATTTGGTTATTAAAGAACAAAATAGGCTGAAATTTGATATGAATTTAGAGAAGATTCTGATCAGAGATTCATGAAGTATAGCTAACTTTAGGTAAAACTGTCTATTTAAACAGGGTGACCAGCAAACTAATTTACTACAAACCTCTAAATGCAAGTCTCAAAATTTCCACAATCACAAGAGAACTCACACTGAAAGAAGTGAGGTTACGTGAAGTGAAGGGAAGCGTGAGGCCAAGAAACATGAGGCCTGGCAATGGTCTGAATCTCGTTGCTCCAGTGATGACTGTCTGTGAAGTTGGCTGAACCAGTTTTGAACTCTCGGGTGTGATTATGTTAGATTACAACTCGCTGCACCGCAGTCCACTGTGACTGTCTCAGCAGTGTCAGCAGCCAAGCAGGAGAGACCTTGCATGCACGTTTTTTTTGTGTGTTTGTTTTTAACTAGAGTAACGTTTTGGCTGCTCTGACTTCGGGGAAATCAGATGTTATTACGTCAAAGATGATGAAGTAGAGCATTAAGACACAAGCTACATGCAAAATGTAACACATAATAGGCCAGATTAGGGGTTATGTGTACGGTTAAGTGACTAAACTAAAGAAGGACAGTTGGTCAAATGGTCGGTCTGTCCTTAAACTATTTAAAGTCATCCTATTTCTTTAAATGTCCTTATTTGCCTGAGGGTCCCACTTATGTTGAATAAAGCACTTTGTACATAACTTGATAAAGCTATTCTCTTTGGAGGGAATGATGGAATTAGAAAGGCATGATGGCAAGACAAGAAAACTAGTGTGTAAGAGAGTAACCCCTGGCAGGAACATCAGACAGACAAAAGGAAGGAAGTCTGCAAACAGAGGCCCTCTGTTGGTTGTGTTTGTGTATAAGTGGCTCAGCTCCCAGCAGGAGTGTGCTGACTTGAAGAGAACCTCATATATTGGGCTCCTAGTGGGGCCCTCCTCCATCATGCTGCTCATGCTGCATTAGCTGAGCGAGCAGCAAGCCTGTCACTGTGTACAAGTGAATCAGGGTATTAATCTGCACGATAAAGCCTGAGACGCTGCGGGCCACATTCAACTCCCACTGACGCATCTGACTGCAGTCCTCAGTGGAACCTCTACTGCCTTCAATTACAATCAGCTTTCTGCCTACACATGCACCTCACTATTTCATGTTGCTCTTTAATGGGACACCACAGAGCCTGGGGGCATTAAGAACATATCTGTTAGTGAATTTGATGCAACAAACCATAGTGTTTCTGGTTAAAATGGAGTCATCCATCACAAACTGTAGGTTCTCATGTTTCCCTCAAGAAATATACAGTGCTATAACAAGTCTTTTATTGAGCTGCAGGTCTTCTTCACTTGACCCAGTTGGGCATTTTCAGTCCATCGACACCTCATTATATAATCCCTTCTGTTACAGGAGGTTATTAAACTGTTGCTTTGATTTTGCAATACAGACGTATGTCAGGACTGAAAAGTAAAGAGGAAAAGCATTCATAGTTAAAACTACAACAACTCCTAGCTTGCAGAAGGAAATATTACATATAATCTTGATAAAAACACCACTCAAGAGATGTAGTTCAAACACATAACCAGTAGTAGCTTTGGGATGCATGTAAGGGCATGGATAATTTATACATTATGAAATCAAATAACCTCTGTCTTTAAAAACAACATAACCTCTTCTGTGTAAATTTACTGCACCCTGAGTGAATTGAGTTTTCAGCCAAAATTCCAATATGATTCCCTCTTCCTGTAATATTGATAACATACCCACCAGCATCCTTGAATAAGTCTCACAGTTTTCATCTCTTTATAGACAGCACTATCTGAAACTGCTGTTCACATGTCCGAAATGTCACTCATAACAAAGGAGCTAGAAAGAAATAAACAAAACTGTTGATTACATTCATGACTTGAAACAGCCTTATTTCAACCTAAAGGCTGATTTATACTTCTGCGTCAAATCAACAGCGTAGCCTATGCCAGGGTCCGTGTAGATCCCGTACCTACGCAGAGGCCTACGCACGTAGCTGACGTGCACCTCCTCCAAAATCAAACTACCCATAGAATCAACACGGGCCGCAAGCCCTGTGATTGGTTCGCTCAGCGGCATTGTGTTTCCCGCATTTAAAGGACTTCCGGGAACCCGGACATCGGTCGCACATCGGCCGTGTATTTCATCTCCTCCTCTCTATTCTTCATCAAATCCTGTCTGCATGATCAACAGTAACATGTATCATCTGTAGATTAACATAACACGCTCTGAATCACTGTGGAAAAGTAAACAGAGATCGTAGCGGGGCCGGAAGCAGGCGACCGGCTATCAGAGAGACCGCACTGCACTCAAGTATTTCGGCAGAGAATTGCTGCGTGACACGGACACATCAACGCACAAGTATGTGGGGCTCATGTCCGCGTCAGCCCATGCTGTGTAGGAGTGATGCAGAAGTATAAATCAGCCTGAAGTGTCAAAGAAATACATTATCTCATTTTAAAAGCTGACTCTGGCTCTACTAACATAACCTTTGTTGGACACAGTGTCCGGTTGTACCAAATTGTTACTAAAGATTTGACACATCCCAATTTATGGGTTCATTGTACTGGTTTCCAAAGCTAAACAAGTTTTATGTTAAACATGTTTTATGATTTTTCAGCCAAGATTATCCTGAGGTATTTTAGTTAGCATAGATCTAGATTGGTAACCAAGGGCTAATGGTCCTTTGCAATAAGGGAACGTTACTCACCTATCATTTTCAGAGATCAGCCAAGTCTAATTTGTTTTCTCTTGCAAATCTTTCAAGCAAACTTTTAAAAAAACACTGTTGAACCTAATGAATTAAATAATGCAACACCTTATGTATGCAGAAAAAATAGCACTGACTTTGATGTTAACCAGAGTCATTTCAGGAAGTTGCAATACTTAACTAATTCTCAACCACTGCAACTTTTCTGGAAATTTAACATTATGACCTTTGGTTTTTTCCCTGTGTGTCATCATGTAGGTCACCACACTCACCTCTTGTATGTTCAAAACATTCATTCCCTTAGTTCTGAAAGGCTGTATTAACAGCAGATGGTATCACTGGCTTTTTCTTCAATGTATCTGAATAGCTGCATGTTAGAGATTTATTTTTAATGCTTTTTTTACTCTTTCAGAAACTACCTGATCCACAAAGTAAGATTTTTTTTTAAAGGAGAATCTTGTAATTAACCTGACATCCACAAAGTTTTTTGAATGTTTATTAATGTATGTTAGCCATTGAGTCTACTGACCAATCAGAGACTGTGTTTCTGATTTTTCACCAACCAGGGGCTTTGTTAGAATGTTTAGATAGTGCTGATCTCAAAGTGCTGTGCAGTGGTATGTCTTTATACTTGTACAGCACCACAAATAACAGTAAAACTAATGTACTGCCATGTTGTATTTTCTTTCGGCACATGGATATCATAATTCAGCGGTGAAATTGTAGAATTTTATGGCAATTCATCGTAGTAATTCCAGTTTTAGTCCTGTTTTATGTAATGTCCTGGCACAGAATTTCAGCGATATTGGAGCGATAGTCCCAGTCTCTCACTGTGGGTGTTTAATTGCTCCCACAGAAGAAAAAAAATTACACGATAATAACTTTTTAGAAAAATATTCTATTACAAAGTTGCAGCAAAATCCAGCAACACACATGGAAGAAGTTCCTTTAAGAAGAATCTTAAAGGAACTGGTTGTTATATGATACCAAGGTAACAAAATTTTTTTTATCCCTGAATCACTGTATGAATATTGCTTTCAGTTTGTTCTGTTTCTTTCTTTCTGAATTCAAATGTCTGTTTAGTTTGCTTTATCATTTTTGGTTTTCTATTTTTTTGTCTGTATTTTTGAAGATTGGATCCAAATAATTATATTCAATGTAAAGAGGTACAAAGGTAACCATGCAGGCAAGCAATAGGGAAAAATCCTTTAGTTTGCTAAATCTTTTATTGAAATGACAAGGCACTGTCTTCAAGTTTCTAGCTTCCAAAATGCCATGCCGTATATGATTCTTGAATATTTCTGAAAAATAAAACAGTGTCAGGACTTCTCAGCTCAACAGCTCTGGCATCTCAGTGCTCTTCACAGCATTGGATATCCATTCCTAAAATGCCACCAACTCACAGGGCACATTACACTGACGCTGTGAAAGGTCAGTGTAGAAATCACTGCAGTGAGCCATCCAGCATGTCTAAGGCAGGGCTTTTCATAGCCAGCACCACAGACCACTGGAGCTGTTTCATTTATTGAGCTGAGAGATGAACGTAAGCTTTATTGCTCTCATTTATTTAATTCTTGGGATTGAGCTGCTGTGTTCTGATTGTTTTCTATGATTATTAGATCTCAAGCTGACTGTAACACACGTGAACTCGATGAATTTAATTTTCTTTTGTTGGTATCTGGATAATTCATTCAGTAGTTTTGAGTTGTGCACAGTGTGAGTAATTCATTCCACATGCCTTCTTCCATAACCTTCGGCACCATCCTCACCCCCCGTCGGTCATGCGAACAATTTTCCATGCTTTGGCCCTCATTATCAAATCAAATTAACATGGTCATTGAACCATAGGTTTATGGGGACATTTGCAACATTCACTGCCTGTTTATCTATTTATTTATTCATTGGCAATCTGTTAAAGTTCCTCTTGCTGCAGCTGCTTATGACTTTGAACTAACTTGTATCACTGTCTTCTTCTGCCTTGTCTGTCGATAGCTGCCCATCCTGGTATCTTCAGTGGTCAGCCTGTACTTCCTGGAGTGGACAGATTTGTTTAAGCCAGTGAAGTCTGGGTTCAACTGCCACGACCGCAGCCTGAGCCTGCCCTACATCGACCCCAACCATGAGGTCATCCCTCTGCTGATGCTCCTTAGCCTGGCCTTTGCTGGACCTGCCATCACGGTAAAAAAATACAACTTACAAGTTATAAAAAATACAATGTTGTGAAGATGGGAAGAAAATAAGTGAGTTGTGTAGTCCTGCAAACTCTAGTTGTATTCCATCTACATTGTTGCCTGTTTAAATAGCAGGGCTTGCAACTAGACAGACTGCAGCTGGCTCAGAAAGGACCTTGGTTGTTTGTCCACAGGTATTAACCTCAAACACACAAATACCCACAACAAGTAAACTTAGCGACATGTTTTGATTACTGCAGTGTCACTGATCATAGGGTCGACCTTGCTGAGGCTTCGAAAACACTTAAGCTGGAGCTTTACCTTAAAGGGGGGGTGCACATAACACAATATCTGCCCGATACTACCTCAGTGGTTGAACCCTGAACTCAACTGACAAGATTTTACAGAGAATACTTAAGAAGACCTCCTGCTTTGTTCCTCTGACAATGAAAGGTTCAGGTTATTTGTACCCGTAGGTAGATTTGTTCTGCAGCCAGATGATGACATCCAGTTTGACATCCAATTACAAAACAACATGAAACCATACAAAAAAATCAGAATACAAAAAAAACTATTTAAACACTGAAAAATGATGTAAAAGTACAAGAGTATTTTTAAATGAGACACTTGAATAAATGGAACTTTGATGGATAAATAAACTCTAGAATAAAGCCAAGGTCAAATAAAGTTTTAAACATAATAAATAGTGCTAGTAAATATGTACTTGCAAGTATCACAACCTCTTGTTCAGCTCGGTGAAAGCAGCAAGAACAAAGCTGTGCAAAGGTTTGGAGTCTTTGTTTAAGATTGAGGCAGCTATCTGCTGTACCTGTCTGGTGTGCAGGGACGCTGGTTAAGGCTGGGACCAACCAATCTGCCAACAAGACCATTAGACTATTCAGTTTAAGGAATTCCTCTCCTTAAAAGATGTGTGGCTAAACCATGACGCCAAAGGAAATTACAAAACAGACTCAATAGAGACATGACTTGTTGAAAGCTGTGGGAGAAGTGGGATCAAGACCAGCTCATCTATGGTGGTAAACAAGATGTTGTTGTTTGTAGTATTGTGTGGCTTAAACAACTTTGTTCACCCGGTCTTGTGATTCTTAATATGTGTAGTTGATTATTTGTCAAATGCAACCTGCACAGACATCAAGAGTGAGAACCAGGATGATTGCTCTGAGGATTAGACAAGGTCTCAGTGTGCTACACTAAGCCTACAGTACAGTTTGTGTACATGTGTACATTACTGTCATGAACAGTGTGTGAACAAGGGCATTGGAGCCGACCATAGAGGTCCTCAATTAATCAGCAAACTATGGGAAATCAATACAATATCAATCAAAAAATACAGAAATTAAATGAGTCATTATTTAAATCATGAAACACGTGTTAGACAGGTAAGTGGTTAACCAGGGCAGATGATGCTGGCATTACCCTTGATATTGTTCACACCATCAAGGTGACACTTTGTTTTAGGTGTTTGTGCTCCCTAATTAAGATAATCATAGCAGTAGTAGACCTTAAGGCTTATAACATGACGGATGCTAGAGTGAGAGTTCAGCATGACTCTAACTAGAATCACATTATTAGTGAGCATGAAATGTTGTTGCCAGGAGCTAAAGGTGGGCAAGGGTTAATTTGTTGTGAGGCATCACCAACAATGAAAATAACGGTCCAAAAAGGTTGATTTGGTCTGACACTGTGTTATAGTGAGACTGTTCTTGTTACTAGACCGGTGTGTTTTGTGAAGACAGTCGGACAACAGGGAGCATGGTCATCCAGGTAATAAAAAAAACCAGACACTGAGTATCTACAACTACTGGACACCAATCAAATTAATACTAATTCTAATAAGTCTGCCTGAAATATTTGTATTATTCGCTCCTTCCTTGTACATGGTTGTTTTCTCTTCCATCAGATTGGCTATAGGAAATATCTATTAGCTCTTAGTGGAGGTATTGAGTGTCATTGGGGTCTTGATATTTTATACTGTGACGTTAAGTAAAAATGTGAAGGACATTTAGAATCAACTCCCAGTCTTGGGAAGTGAGCAACAAGAATCTCAGTCCCAGAAAGAAAAGAAAAGAAGGGAAAGCGTTCAGAGAAAGTGTGATGTACATTTCTTAGATAAATTCTGGTTTAGTGCGAATTATAAACACAGTGTGTCAGTTTCAGTATTATGCAGATTCCTCAAGTCCCTCCTTTCAATGCTCCTAATCCCTCTTTCTGTCCATCATGGCTGCTATCTCCTTTTTCCGTTTTTCTCCATTCATTGCTTTTCAGTACTACATACATTTATATAATTGCAAATTATTATCGTTTATTTTAATTTTCTGCAGAAATCTGTTTTCCTAGATACACTGCAGTTGCACTTTGCAGGTAGCCAAGACATCCCTCTGTGATACCATGTGTCATGTCATGTGGCATGTCAGGAGCATGCATTGATTTGTATGAGTGTATCACACGGAGAGGATGTGTCATGATCATGACCTGCACTTTTTTTGCTCACATAAAAGGTCAAGCTACAGGACGCCGCCCACATAATGTTGCCTTTCTGAGCAGGTTGCATTGATCAGAGACTATGTTCATTCGTGTCCAAGCCAAAACTCGAAATCAGATGCAGAAAAGTCCAGAACACAAAAGGCAGAAGATAGGTTTCTTTGCTTAACAGTCCAGGGGTCATACACAGCAATACATTCAGCAAGGGCAATTCCACAAAATCAAAATAAAAGGTTCAAAGGTCAGAAAACTGGCAAGAAAACACAAGAAAAACAAAACTTTAGCGCATGAACACACAATGGTGACAATGAAAATCTGGCAGAGGGTGGTTGGAAGCACAGGTGTATATATACAGGTCAGGTTCATTGCAAATAAGGCACTGGTGTGTATGGAAAAAGGTGGGAAATGAAACACTGGAAGGAAGTAATGCAAGACATGATACCAGAACACCGGGGGTTACAGAAGTACTACCGGAAGTGAACTCAACACACAAGAAAATTGAGTTCACTTAAAGGTGACATATTATGCTCTTTTCATCAATATATATTGGTCTAAGAGGTCCCCAAAACATGTCTTAAAAGTTTATGCTGAAAAAAACACTTTGAAATCAGATTTTGGCATGCCTGTAAACCCCTCTTTTTCAGCCCTGCTCAGAACAGGCTGTTTTCTCTCTGACCACGCCCCCTCAGGAAGTGGATGTCCCCTCAGCTGTCCAGCACGTTGATCTAATGTTTACATGTTGACTGAATATACACAGCTGCTCACAGACCCGCATTACTTCAACCCTCTGAATCTGATCCAGAATCTGATCCTGACGGAGAGGCGCCTGTAGCAGGACCTTTCTGAACGATTGGTCATAGATTTAGTGTTTCTTGTTGTTTTATTTGTCAGTATGTAGACGTGTGTCTTGGTACACAGCTACGAACATGTAGCTATGTGGCTATGCTAACTAGCGCTAGCACTTTTCCATGACAAATAAAAATCATCCACTAGATCTTCAAATCTGCAGACGTGGGGAGTAAAACCAACCGTTGTGTTTATTAAGACAACCTACAACTAGCATGCCTCCCTCCTAAGCTCCTTGTTAGCACACGTGTGCAGGTAATGAAAAACGGAGGAGGGGTTGAGTTGTATTTTATACAGTCTATGGGCTGAACAAGCTCCGAGCTCTGACTCCGTTACAGACTGGATATTGTTGTGACGTAACAAAAACACAGAAAACTGAAACGGTTCGTTTCACACACATTTACAGAAAGGTGGAGAAATCAAAACATGGGCAGAATGGATTTTTTTCATTTTTGGGGGGTTTGTAGACATGCCAGGGACACATATTTCAGGTAGAGAACCATCAAAAAGTTGATTTTGCATGATATGTCACCTTTAACTCAAATAAATGCTGTTAATAAGATAATTTATTCCATCATTAATAAGAATATCATAACAAAAGATTTTGACTAGTTAGAGCCCAGGTTTTGGTTCGCCTTTAATCCAGTTTGTATCGTTGTTAGCGACTTCCTATTGCTATGAATATCTAGAGAACTGAAATTGCTGTAGTTAATGGGAAATTAAGAGATCTGTCTGTCCACATCCCTGTTGAAAATCATGCACCTGTCTCCCTTTTTGCAAACAAACTTTGCAAATGTGTGAACGTTTTTTTGTGTTAACAGATAATGATCGGGGAGGCCATCCTGTTCTGCTGTCTATCTCGGAGGAAGGGTGGGGTTGGGGCTGAGGCGAACATCAACGCTGCTGGCTGCAACTTCAACTCTTTCATACGCAGAGCTGTCCGCTTCGTTGGTATGTGACTTTCTTTCCTTCCTTATACACACTGGCCCAAATGCATCACCTAAACTAATGTTGGGCAATAGTCAACCAAGAAATACCACTGTAGCTAAATATTTATTGTAATGTTTTACTCTTTTGAAATTTCAAGCTAATTAAGCCATAGCCTACATACAGTATATTAGCCCTGTACAGCACATCCAACCATAATATCAGTGATGCTTATTCCTCTATCTGTATGCTTAGCTTTTTCCTCAACTTAATGTTATTTCCACCTCTGTCTCAAGGTGTTCATGCCTTTGGTCTCTGTGCCACGGCGCTCATCACTGACATCCTCCAGCTAATGACAGGCTACCCAACCCCCTACTTCCTTACTGTGTGCAAACCCAACTACACCACGCTCAACGTCAGCTGTGAGCAGAACCCTTACGTCATGGAGGACATCTGCTCAGGAGCCGACCCCACAGCCATCAACCAGGGCAGGTGAGGAAGACGTATGGAAGATTGATTGTATGAAAAAAGAGGGATCCTTTTACTCAAAGCTTTTGCTTCAATGAACCCAAAGACAAGATGCAGTTTGGACTGACAAGTGAATGAAACAGTATCTTTGTTGAAAAGAGAGAGAGGAAAAGGGAAGTGAGTGCAAAAACTTGCTGGGTGTAAAAATGTATAACTTAGCCTACTTAATTAATTGTATAAAATATGACAGTATTACATCTGAATGGAAACCATGAATTATTCAGTCTTCTGATGATTCATTGCCAGCCTATTCGCATTTTAGTCCTGCAAATCGACATATTTTAAAATCTGCAACCAAGGTGAATCTTTGCTCTGCTAACCCCTTTGCACAGAAATGTGTTAATAATTCAGCAACATAAATCTGTATATCATCAAAATTTAATACAAGCAGAAAGAGCAGAGAGCACCACCTACATCCAGTCTTCATCAACACAACATATGGGTAAAAAACAACAACATAAACATGAACAATGATTATAACATCACTTCATTTCATGCAGTGTTTTGGCATTTACACCATCATGCTCTACTAAAAAGGTCTTCAGCCCACAGCTAAACATGATTGAATACGGTTAAAATACTCTTACATTTTTTATGCATTTTTCCATATGAAGAACAGTTACCTAATTACCACGCTGTGCTTTGATGTCCGTAGGAAGAAACTGCTGATTGCTATTTTTGTTTGTTTATTGTTTGTTAGTTTCATACAAGAATGAGCCAGAATATAATTATTTTGGTCACAGAGAAAGAGGTCGATAGAGATCGAGGATAGCTTTTGATGTTTTGTGTTAGTTATTCTAACGATGAGATTAGAACTACGAGCAATCAATGCAATCATGCATGCATTTATAAGAAACCTAGATCCCAATTGTGCATTCCCTGTGTTGAAGTTGGGTGAAATCAGTTAAAGTCAGTCAATCAATCCATATTTTGAAACTATGCAACCTCCAAACAATAAATATTGTTAGCGTTGGGATTTGTGACTGCAATGCAAAGCAGCGTCCAGCTGAGCAGACAGGAATTTGTAGGCTGAGCCAGGTTTTAAAATACTAATGTGTTTTGGAACAGTGTTGGAATGTTAAAAATTCAGAATGGAGCTACTGCTGTTTTATTTTGCAGAGGTTAAGTTACATCACACTGTTTTCTCTCTCACACTCAATCTTCTCTTCACAGTCACTTTAACACAGACTTTGTCACTCAATCAATGTTTATTTGTGTAGTGCCAATTTACAACATATGCTACCTCAAGACTGTAGCATAGTGCACTTGCTGTCCCTCCCTATCTTTCACACTCACTGTGACCTCTCCTTGTGTCTCTGTTTTTTATGGTGTTTTGGTCATGACTCCTCTCTGATTCTCTCCTCCACCTCCTTCTGTATTTGTCCTTTGGACTAAAGGCTACAAGCTGTGAAGCAAACAAGAAATAGAAATTCCTCTTTTGCTTCCTGTAGCTGTTTGTTGATCGGATGCCCATATGTAAAATGTCCCCACACATTCATTTTCTAATGAGACAAACCTAAAATTATAGTTTAATATCCCCACAGTCCTAGGAGTAAGATATGTTTCTTAGCATGGTGTCTCTAAGTTCTGTGAACCAGACATAAACTGGAGGATGCCCACTGAAGGTTCGCTGATTAGCAATGGGTTAAGTCATCAACACTAAGTCTGTCTGACTGTTGCCCCTCTGTTCTAAACCTGAGTGTATTAAACTGATTAAACCAGCTCTATGATGGAGATTAGTTTCTGTGAGATCTATTGAAATGACTGTATGTCTCCATGTGCGTTATATGTGCTATTGTGAGTGTGTTCATGTGTACATGTGTCAGTAGACAGAACACGGATGTGAACAAGGGGGATGAGGCTAGGTTTGACCCAAGCATTTGGCACACACGGATTTGAATGCGGAGAATGGGGTCTAAATATAACCCACCGCTCCTGGCATAAACACTGTCTTCTGCTCTCTCTGTGGCAGCTTAAGCTTCAGTCTTGTTTCCAAGGCAGCATGGAAAGCTGTTTCGCTGCAGTGGTTGTCTACCAGGGGTATTATTAACCTATTTTAACTGACTGTACATCCTGACTAAGAAAAACCGGCATGGTTAAGTATTCCCTTTAGCAAGACAAAAATGTTGCGTTTTTATAGGCTGAGCCTTTTTCTTTACTCAGGAATATAATCCCTTGTTCTTTGGCCTCAAAATGTGGTGTCAAGCAACAGTTCCTTCAAAAGTTCCCCCCCAAAGTTGCCTCTAAAGAAATGTCATTTTCCTATTGCCAGAGTTTTTTGTGTTTGAAGTTCAGAGGAACACAATTTAATCAATCATTTAATCAATGCCACTACAGCTTGTATTCAGCTTTCATGATAAAAATCTCAAGTATATGGGAAATACATTGCGATATTAAATTGATGTTGGGATATAACCTGTAATTTGATACCTTGAAGCTTACTTACAATGTCACAGCATGCTGTTAGATTTGTTGGTCTTTAAGTAGAATAAAAATTCCCACACATTCTTTCAACCTGTTTTTGCCTTCTGTTAGTATTTCTGGATTTCAGAATACTGCTCTAAATGGTAAATGGACTGTACTTGTGTTGCACTCTCTTTAGACTTCTAACGACTGAACGTTTTTTAACATCACGTCACATTCACCTATTCTCACATCGCTAGAGGCTGCTACAAACAGAAAGTATGGTTAAAAGGAGATGCATTAACATTTTGATATTTCCGCTATAGAAAAGCCGCCACAAAGGAGAGGCTTTTAAGTTAATGCTGCAGAGGTTGTTGCAGTATTAACCAAGCAGCAACCTCTGGTCTTAAAATATGAAGCGAAAGCTTAAGTTTTAAAAACTGCAGTTCATTGAGCGTCTGCTTGAGGCTGGCTGGAGAAACACTTGAAACCATATACACACTCATTCAAAAAAGATGATAGAATAAATAAACATGTTTACAGCCTGGTATTGCTCTCGGCACACACTGTATGGAGGGTGAAGTTTTTTATAACTCATTATTTTTTAAGATATTAAATGTAACAGTTTTGCCTCACTAAAGGCATGGCTGACTTGACTGACAGGCGGGGACACTGCAGTTGTTAGTGAAAAGGCTAAATGACCTCTAGGTCGACAGAAGTTAAGTTGAGCCAGCATTTCCAATATTGCTACTGCAGACGATAGGCTTAAAAACTCTGCTTCAGAAACAATAGGTGATGTCAGAGTGACTATGTCCATTTATTATACAGTCTATTGTATTAATATATACTTTTCACACACCTCACACAGCCCACTAGGGGCAGGTTAGGCTTAAAGAGACACTGGCATGTAGAGATCAAACCCCAAACCTTACAAGTGAGAAGCGACCAACTACCACCATTGGGTCATGGTCTATCTATCTATCTATCTATCTATCTATCTATCTATCTATCTATCTATCTATCTATCTATCTATCTATCTATCTATCTATCTATCTATCTATCTATCTATCTATCTATCTATCTATCTACCTATCTATCTATCTATCTATCTATCTATCTATCTATCTATCTATCTATCTATCTATCTATCTCACAGCCAAGCAAGGTCAAAACCTGAAATACGATGGTGACTGGACTTTTGCTGCTGGGCAGGGGCAGAGCCTGGAGCACTTGGGCTCTTATCTGTACTTGAACCCGGAGCAGGAGAGCAAGTGTTGCCATCCTCACAGAGATGGCCCTGAGAGCGCTTCAAAAAGGCATTTTTTCCTGCTTTTCTTGTGGTGTACGGTGGTGATTACGACATATTTTTCCCGTCCTCAGTCCGCTATGCAGAGTGAACTCGTCTGTGTGTGTGTGTGTGCACGCACGCGTTTGTGTGTTTGCTAGCGCACTGTGTTTGTGTGTTTGTGTGTCTGTGTGCGCATCAGGGCGGAACTCTGCCATGTGCAATACAAAGAGGAGATGAGCATTGTAGACGCGCGACCATGTAGAGACAGAAATTACATCTGGTCATTGTAAATAAGAGAAATAACATGAGGATATTTAGTCTGTTTAATAAAAGAACAAGGTATAGACTTGATCCATAAGAGAGGTAACCTTCAATTACTTCTGCTGTGATCTGGCGCTATATATAAAATAAAATAAACTGAACTTCCAGGGGGGGGCGGGTGCTGTTGTTGGGGGGGCGCCCCAACCCCCCCAATATAATGGTAGGGGAAACACTGGTAAGGGTTATTTCTTTGATTGTAAATAGAAACTGTATGCTGTGTGTAAAGATGCATTTCTAACAAATAGAATATAATTAAACCAAATGATTTGCAGTATGTAATATTACATCCGTGAGAATAATTTCATGGCTGGAAGTGGGCTACTTTATGACAAAGCACTGGTATCAGTTTTATACTTGTAAATTATTTTTTTTATAACTTCACAGATGTTGAAAATGATGCTTAAAGGAGGAGAATACACAACTGTACTACATGCACCCGGCACACACACAAAGATACAGACAGCTGTGTGCATTTATCAAAACACACACATCCATTGCCACACATGCAGAGTCAGGAGTAAAGATGAAGGCTGGTTGGAGGAGAAAGTAGCAAGAGTTGTCAGAAGTAGGTCATTGGATTGGAGCCAGTGAGAAACTGGGCCACAGGTTCACTTCCATCATGAAGCACACAGTCAAGCTCCTGCTACTCCTCTGCGGTATATGACTGAGGATTAGACATTTACACTCTGGGTATATGCATTTGTGTTACTATATGTTCGAATTATAATAACTATGGCTTCCAGCGAAAAACATCTATAATGTCAAACTCTGCTTCATTGCCATCTCATGGCCTTTTCTAGTGTTTGAGGAGGCTACAGAGGAACATGAAAACATGCATCTAATTTGTTTCTGTAGATCTACCCACAACAACCGACAGTGCGCACATGGTGTGTCTTGAGATGTCTCATTATGCCTCTGTTTTAAAGGCAGTTGTTAAACCATCTCTCCACCCTCTGTTGACTCACACATACAGATGTGAACATGGGCTGAGTCTATTTCTATTCTTTCATCTCTTGCAGAAAATCCTTCCCGTCACAGCACGCCACCCTCGCATCCTTCGCCGCTGTCTATGTTTCCGTGAGTAATAGTTTGAGCCCACACAAACACTGAACCCTGCTCAACCTCCCATGAAGCTCCTAATGATACAACTTAAGTTAGGTGGTGGATGATGGAATCAGACCAAGGTTTAGTTTTCTGAATGCATCTTTTTTCCATACTGTTTTTTCTCTGTTGTGAAGTTTTCATACAAAACAACAATTTCAGCTTTTTATGAACATGTGAAAAGTAGCAGAAAGTACTTGGTTGAAGGGAGAAACATTAACATACTTGATACTTTCCCTGTAGAAAAGCATTCATCACCACAAAGAAGAGTTTTTTAAGTAAACAATCTGACATCCCCAGGTACTTAACACTTTTTAATATATGAGATAAATATTTTCAAAGGGCAGTACTGATTGAAAAACATACATTTATTGATGTCCTGTCAAAAGTAAAACAGAAGATCAATGTGTTTATCACTGGACAATTACTGACATCCAGCTAACATCCTTAGCTTCACACAGCAAGAATTGACCAATACACTGATTTTTCCCAAGTGCAGTAGTGCAATGATTGTGGTGACTCACACATTGTGGGACACTGCCAATAGTCTTGACACTTCAAAGAGAGCAGCCGCTTCAAAGAAGATAATTACTGTTTGTGCTCTGTATCCAGTGAGATAACAAATAGGGGAACAAGGGGGGGAAATCAGTTGATGTGTCATGTGTCCTCAGATGTACTTCAACAGCACTCTGACAGACTCATCCAAGCTGCTCAAGCCCCTGCTGGTCTTCTCCTTCATTATCTGCGCCATCATTTGTGGTCTGACCCGGATTATCCAGTACAAGAACCATGCCATTGACGTCTACCTGGGCTTCCTGCTTGGAGGCGCTATTGCTGTCTATCTGGTAAGGGCTGGTCTCATCAATGGCCTCTTTTTCAATGGTTTCTCTGTAAGAAAAAAAAAGCAAATGCAGCCAACTTTGAGTCTCAACCCAACCCAAGGCAAAACACAACTCTTTGTTAGGTAAATCAGTTCTGTTCGGCAGATTGCTGCCTTCCCCTTCAGAGCAACCAAAAGGTACAACGAGTTGCTGTCACTTTTTAGTTTCCTCTTTATTTGAGTTCATTCAAAACATCATGGTTTTGGCATTACTCCATCAGTTTTAACATCGTATTAACTTAGGAGTCCAGGTTAGGTTAAAGTACATGTAACCAAGACATTAGGACACCTGGCTCCAGTTTGCACATCACAGGGCAAAACCAGCCATAGAAACAAAGTCTGTTTTCGAAACCGCCTACTATACTAGCAGAATATACTGATTTGGCCAAAATTCAGTATGTAGTAATTAGTAAGTGAAGTTGCCAAAACTGCCCGGATGTCTACTGATTCAGGAAAATTTCACAGTATGCATCAGACCAGTCTGCCTCGGGTACTGTTTCCCACAATGCACAGCGCTTGTCCCGCTTTTTCTTTTCTCTTCTTTTTTTGACGGGGGGAACTCAGTTTTTAGGTGCTGTGAAAATTATTAAATACCATATAAACTACTTTCTAATTTTTTAAATCATAAGTGATGCTATCACCTTGGCTGTTGTTTACTTCGGCATTCCAAAACCGGACATTCAGTGACGTCTGGCCCAGCATACTGCAACACAGATCGAACAAAACAGTCCTACTACATCCTAAATTCAAACACAGTATGTAATAGGCAATACCTTCTGCCTACTACATTAGTAGGGAGTTTGTAGCAGGCCATTTCGAAAAACAGCCTAAGTCCACTTTGTGCTTGAAACACTTACTTGATCTAACATAATGATCTTGGTCTTGTAAGCATGAATAGAGACAAAAGACTCTTCAGTTTCATAGTTTTCAGATTAATGCCGTTTCACCAGATTTTCGGCAACAAGAACAAAAATTGGTTACTATTACTTATATGATCATCAGCCATTAGTGTCACACAATATTCTTTCTACCAGGATGAAACTGTGCTAACATAGGCATTACCTCGGCCGCCACGTTGGATAATCAATCTTATGTTGTTGTTGGCCATTTGACATTTAGTAAAGAGTTCTTTTAAATGTAAGTAATTTTAACAGTGTTCTTGAATTTGAAAAGTAACTAGATACATTGCTAGTTGTTCCAAATAGTGGTGGAGTTGTATGAAATACATTAAGCATCATTAAAAAAGTACTGCACTTAATATGACTATTCCCTCTGTTGCCAGGGTTTGTATGCAGTTGGAAACTTTCAGCCAAGTGAGGAGGTCAGCACCAGCCCCCCTGCAATCCTACACCGACCCCCCTGCTCCTTGCCCCACATCAGTCAGGAGGCCGTCCTCCATCACCTGCAAATGAAAGCTAGCCTGGCCGCGGAGGCTGGCATACCCGCTGCCCACGCTGAGGGCCTCTTGCATCGAGGCCTTCAGCAGCAAAGGCCTGAAGACAGTCTGAAGCGCTCCAGTGCAGATGTTGAGGTGATCTCCCCACGCAGCCCTCAGAGCAAAGATGCCTTTGTGACCTTTAGCCACACTCTTCCTCGGGTCCATACCCCCCAGGCCATGGCAGCGTATGAGGAAGCGGCCAGACGTCATGCTGCCACCCTTCATCATGCCTCCATGGACTCCAGTCGCTCAAAGCAGCTTCTATCTCAATGGAAAAGTAAGAACAACCACAAATGCACCCTGCAGGTCCCAGACTCCTACTCCTCTTCTATTGACTCATCATCCGGCCATTCCTCTCAGCATCCACACCACCATGGTAGTATGGAGCTCCGATCCAGCTCTGAGCCATTAGCTATGGGCATGAATGGCGGATTTGACGCACATGCATACATGGCCAAACTAGCTTCAGGTGCGTGTAACACCCTGCCCACTAACTGCAGTGGTATCACAGGAGGAGCCAGGATAGCCATGCAGTCTAGACCTGGGTCTTCACAGCTGGTCCACATACCTGAGGAGGCTCATGAGAATTACAGCACTATATCCCCAAGGACGGGGGAAGGAGGAGGAAGTGAGGGGATGTCAACATTAAATAGCACAGTTCAAGCCAACTGGCACAGGGCAGCAGAGAAGAGTGCAGCCTGCAGGACTAATGATAATGGGCATAACAACCAGCCACGAATTATGCAAGTCATTGCTATGTCCAAGCAGCAGGGCCTCCTACAGACCCATTCTAAGAGCTTAGATGAGAGCAGCATTGGCTGTAGCACAACTGGGAGTTGCCAAGGCTCGGCCCGCTTTAGGGCACTAACTGATCAAGACCCCACCAGCAGCATAGGGCCCAGCTCACTCGGTAGCACCACAGGCAGTATTTCAGGGAGTACTGGAGCAATTGTCAGAATAGAGGCACACCCTGAGGCCAACAGGCCAATCATCCAAGCTCCATCCACAGACGGATCTGGATCATGGAGGTGGCGGTCCCTGGATCATGGAACTGGAGGTGGTGGATGTACAGGCCCTAGTGGAGCAGGAGCAGGAGGAGGAGGAGGAGGTAGTTTGAGGCAGTCGTTTGAGCTCAATGATCTTAATAGAGACTCAGAAAGCTCAGACTCAATACCTGAAGGGTCGATTGATCGGAAGCGTGCCAATCACATTGTTACAACCACTGCCACCGTTAGCACCCCACCTATAGTTACTGTTCACACCCAGAACACCGGCCAGTCAGAGCAGAGGCTCCATCCCCAGGGCATTTCTACCATCAGGGTTACTCCGGGAGACGGTAGTGTGTCTGGATCTGCCGGAGGAGTAGGTGGAGAATCTGCCTCCGATACCCACTCAGTCGCCTCCAGTCGTGAATCGACACTACGGAGGAAAGGCAATAATATCATCCTGATTCCTGAGAGAGCCAACAGCCCCGATAATGCGCGAAACATTTTCTACAAGGGAACATCAATAACTCCTGCTTTTAGGGAATAGTTTACTAAATTACCCCTGAAAAGATGTAGCTAATAATACCAGAGAGGTGGATTTTCAGAAAGCCCCATATCTGTGACGTTTCCCACCATTGTATAAACCATAACTACAAAAAAAAGGTTTTATTAAGCATGATTTTTTTTAACATATTGAGGCTAAATCACAACCTTTTAAGTGTTGTAGAAAAAAACACTGTGTTCTTTTGTGATCACTCCTAAGGAAACCTAATGTCCAGTCTGTGCCAGTGCTATGGGGGCAGAGTACCTTTTTTAAACAGAACCATTGGCTTTGATTATAAATCATCACCAAAAAAAAAGAAGAAAAAGAATAAACAAGTAGCACAGTAACTTTGAAACTGTAGCAAACTACAACAAAATAACTGTATCATAGCTGTGAATCCAGTGTTAACTTCCTCGCACTGTGTAAATTATGTTTGTTTGAAACGGTGCTACACCAGACAGTACTATTAAGGATACAAAATACTGTATAATTTAAATAGATAATGACTTATTTTACAGCGTGATCAACATTAATATGTAAAAGATATATCAGAGATATGTTTTGTATTTTGTCTCCTTTCTGTACAGATACCACATATTCAACAGAATACTGTTTTGAACCATAAGTGTGCTTAGCATTCCTTCTGTAGCTATGAAGTCAAATATGCTGTGACTTGCACTGAAATATGCGTTTACTGTACCTAGTATACTGTAAACCCTGACCTTATCTTTATATCCTCTTCTTATATTTGGACATCCATTTCAATCCCATGTCTACAGCACAAAAAACAGTATAACAATGGAATACCTTGTGTCTTTATATCATAAGATAATTTGTACATATCCAAATCTCAGTGCAATACTTGACCTCAAGCTTCCATAATGATTTTTGCAGGTTTAAAACAACTTAAAAGCTGTTTTTGTAGCTTTTCAAATTAACACTTTAAGATATATAGTTGTAGCTAATAAATCCAAAGCCAAAGGATTACGTGAACAGAGTCCAAAAAGAAGAAGGTATTATTGGTTCTTAAATAAACCCCATGTCATGACTGGCAGCAGTTGGACTTCCAAGGCTTGGATGGGAATGGAGATTTTCCGTAGAAACCCAAAAAGATGAACAGCTGCCGTAGCAAACCAAAAACATAAAGATTGGAAACAAAAATAACAGTGTGAAAACACTTCTTTGCAACCTTTTATTTTAATCATTTGTGATAACATTAGAAGTAGTTTGGGATGTGGTTTTGCTAGTAGGGGAGACCGGGGTTGGTTGTCACACTTTTTCAATCTTTCAATAGTCATTCCTACATTAAATTTAAGCTTAAGGTGTTGGCTTGAAATGTGTATCCCTCTCATTTTCCGACTCATTGTAACAAAGAGGCGATTAACTGTCAAAGACACTCTGGCACATTGTGACAACCAACCCCATCACGGGGTTGGTTGTCACACACTATGGGGTTGTTTGTCACAATGGTATTTCAATGGGAAAAATCTTTTTAAAAAGGCAAGAAGGCAGAACTAAATTTGAAAGTTTAATTGCACTGACAAGTGATAGGCCTACATAACTTAAGATGTAATGAGTGTGCCAACCAGCCCGTGTGACAACTAACCCCGTTCTCCCCTACAGCACAAAGCTCTGGCCCAGTGTAGTGTGTGCCCAGCAGTTGTTGGCCTTCCAATTGTTCAAAAAGGTTTTAAAACTTTAACTCAAGCACATTATTTTTCTTTAATGTAATCTTGTCATGTTAAATATGCTGTTGGAAGACTTCTCTTTCACATTTTTTTAATTGAGGCTACCAGTTTTTACATTCTTACAAACTGAATTAAGCTAAATACATCCAAGAGCTACTACTGTACTGGACTGACAGAGATGAAACTGGTATTGATCTTCTTTTCTGACTCTGATTTAAATTACTGACAAGCATTTCCTTTTTTTTAAGTTATTAAAAGTATTTGCAGATATTTCTTTATACACATTATGAAAGGCAGTGTGTTCATCTTAGTAATAAACAAAGGCCTACATTTAAAGATGATACATGAAGCTTTCAACATTGCTGGTAAGTATAATATCTACTACCTGAGTGTAGTAGTTTTCACATAATCAAAACCTCTTGGTATTTTTGGCAGGATAAGCATGTAACAGGGGATTTTGCACTCCCTTCATCATCTGCCGTATGCACTGGAAGACCAGCACCTTCTTCCAGTTTTGTGCTGTCATTTATTTTTGTGCCATGAAGCAACCAGCAGATTTTCTACTAAATCTAACCAAGTGTATCAAATGCTAGAGGCCAGTAAACGCTGCCAGCTCACCCAGAAACTATGTGATTTGTTTATGGTTCTATGTCTTAAGTAAATATGCTTTTCATTGTTTTTATTTTTAGATAAAGACACAGATGTACAGGGTAGATACTGTTTGGAAAAAAAAAAGCTAAAAGACGACTGTTACTCAGTTGAAGAATTACAAAACCTGTTGTTTACACTGGTTTATAAAATATGCATATCATATATTAGTATGTCAGTGGTTAAATGAGCACCCACTGTTTATAAATTATATTTGATACAAATACTCCTGAATTGACCATAATTGTTCAATGAAATTTTTTGCCAGTGTTACTATGTGAGAAAATTTGCCAAAGCTCGATTTTTTTATTTGAAAAAAAAGAATGATTATCATGTTAACTTTAAGTGTTTGTACAGCAAGCTTGCAATATATTGTACATGATTTAGTCTATACCCAAGTAACATTTGCATGGTCACTTTTTTATAATGCATATCACAAGATTTATATCATAAATGTTCTTTTTATTTTTACTTTACACTAGTGTTTGACAGTATGTTCTCAGTTCAGTGTATCATAGAGAGAGTTTAAGACAATCTTTTTTTCTTTTTCTTTATTCCAAGAACTGTTGCCAATTTATGTGATAAATGATTCTGCCATTCACTAAGCATTACAGTTATTTGAAATGTGTGTTTAACTCTGAAAGAATAGCTGAGGTTCTGACACAATCAGACACAAGAAAGTGTTTCTTTTTGAAGGCGACCAAGTGGAGAGAGTGTTTTAATCTATTGTCTTATTTGAACTGTCAAGCACTCAGTGCTCCAGTGTTTGCAAGCTGCCTAATTTGGTTTTTACTCTCACCTTAGAATAATTTCTTGTATCAGTTATAGCCACAATAATAAGTTTATGTTTTAAATGCTGATGTAAAAGGCTGCATTGAGCACATTTGTTTCTGTAAGAATTTTGGTGAACATAATTCAGTATAGATTTCATTTAAGTATAAGTTAGTTGGGTTAGACTTCAGACAAGCTCAACATCCTGGGCTTCTGCGCTGTCTTACTTGGATGGCGTCAGTGACATGGCCTTTATTTAAATATAGTCAGATTTCTTTTTCTGTGACACTGTGTACTCAAAAAGCACTTATAGTAACATAAATCAATAAGTAGAGCATAGCTGAGTAGGAGTTACTTCAGTGGCACTAAACTTTGTATGTTTCTAACGACTTTATCTAGTGGTCAAGAAATTCCATGAAAAGACCAAAACCAAAAACGTGTTAGTTCTTTTTATGTTCCCAACTCTTTCTGTGGCTCTCATCGCTTAAACAATTGTTTTCCTACAGAAAACATTAAAGAGGGGGTATTAGGCTTTCTATATTTCAAAGTTAGATATAAAGTAATGATGTTGGAAGTCTACACTAAACGTGTGCCAATGTTCAAATCACTAGGTATTTATATGTTGTAGAAATCCCTGAATTTGTGTGTCATCTGCTCAAAATGGTCCTTTCTTAAAATACTGCGAGATCTTCATGAGAACTTCACAAGACTTGCTGAAGTGATGAGGTAATCGCATAACGACCTTGTACAGATACGGCTCTGCCAGTTAGGAGAACCGTCTGCCCATAGCTCTGCCCCTGTCAGGCCTCTGGAGGGTTAGCCAATCAGAGGAAAGGGGATTTGTGGAACAGGAGGCCTCAAAGAGACGGCAGGTAAAACAAAGTGTTTCAGACAGAAGCTGAAATTAGTTTTTTTTAAAACACCAGGGTGAGAACAATAGGGATTTTTTTTTGCTTTAAATGATGTAACATTATAACAGAGGTACCAGAGGGACTCTATAAAGCCTGAAAAAAGCACAATACCCCCTCTTTAAGCTTTGAAAACCAGCTCAAACACATATGATTCCCAGAAAGGTTAAAATAGTATCCCGGACAGCAGGACAGCGTATATGTGATAGAGAAAAGATTAAGAGTGTGCTCAGTGTAACAAGGAAAAATGTCACTCTCTGCTACGAAAAACACCTGAGACAACACTTCAGCACGGAAGAGGTTTCAGCCGCCAACTACAATACAGTACTCATTTTCTTTCGAATAACATTTCATACCAGCCTCTTGTTGCAGACATATCAAAAAAAAGACTGCCATTTTTTATGTGATATAGAAGTATGTGGAATCAGTCTGTTTGACAAAAGCGGAACTTGTATGATTGTGCAAAATACAAGTAACACATCTTAGATGAAAGCCTTAATATTGTCTAATCTCCCTTTATGATGATACATACAATATCAGAACCCCCACCAGAGTAATATATATTATATATAGATTGGATATAAAGAAAAATGATATGAGGAGAATATTCATATGGCATTTTTTCAAATTATATGTCTGATTTCAGTCCATCCCAAAGGCCTGAGAAATCAAAGTGTTACGTGACACATGAGTAGTAATGTAGACCTAATGGGTAGAACTGTGAATGGATGCTCTCTGCATGTGTAGCCTCTTGTGTTGTCTTTGGATGAATCATTAATGTTTTCTTATACTGTGAACAGCTGTAGGAGTTCTATGCAGCAAGAAAAGATAGTAAAAATGGATTTACCATCAGTTGAGTTCAAGAAGAAAAAAGGTAAATGCTGTTGTTGATGTGCAGCGGTCAGAACAGCAAAGTATTGACGGCTTGAAGAGAGTTTTAGAAGTAGCAATCACACTGAGAGTTCACAGCACGTTGATCGGAGTAGAAGGCAAATTGTGAAACGTTGAAATGATTGGAATAAATGTTTGCTATTGAAACCAATCAATGGATGTCCTCCAATTCATGTGGCTGTTGTCATTTCATTTTCAATGTATGTCTTGATTTCCTGACTCAGAGGTTTCTGTACCTCATCACCTTTCCTAATTGTTACATTCAAAATATAAAAATGTAAAATTAATTTAGTCAACAAACTTTTATTCTGACTAAACACTCAATTCAAGAAGAATGTGTAAACTGAATAAGCAAGCAATTCACTTTTGACATTTTGTTTTGAAGTAACCAAGCGGCAAACTCCGGTCTCAAACGATGAAGCCAATGCGGAAGTGTTATAAACTGCAGTACATCGAGAATCCGCTTGAGGCTGTCTGCAGAAACATCGGAAACTACATAGACATGAATGGGAAAAAGACGATCTTTGCAGCATTAATAAACATGTTTACAGCCTGGTTCAAAAAACGTCTTGGCCCTATGAAGCTAATCTCTCTAATGGCACACACTGTACGGGGGGTGAATTTTTTTCTAACGTGACGGTTCAGAAGATATTAAGATTACGAGTTTTGCCCAAATAAGGACATGACTGACGTGACTCTCGGAAACACACAGCCATTGGCTAAGAGGCTCACACTACGTCACACTCTGCCTGGTTGAGTTCCGCATTACCAATATGGCTGCTGCCGTTGATTTGCTTCAAAACAGCTCTCAGGAACAGATGGGTGACATCACGGATACTACGTCCATATTTTATACAGTCTATGGAAGTAACCCTTTATTTTCCTTTTTCGGATGTTCTTTTACACATCCAACCTCTGGTAGATACAACTGATTTGGATGAGAGAAGACAAAGTAATTGTGTATATTAGTCACTGTTTTATTTGTTACTGGCGAATATCTTATTTATGTATTTGGTGTTTTATGAAGAAATGGATTGTCCAGATGTATGTTGCATTTCTATGGAAGAGGATAAGGGTTACAAAAAGAAAGTTGAGGTCTGATCTCCATCCATCGTCACACCATATCCTAATTGGGGTTGCAGGGGGCTGGAGCCTCTCCCAGCTGTCCTTGGGTGCAGGGCAGGGTACACCCTAGAAAGGTCGCTAGCCAATCACAGAGTTAAAATGTAGAGACAGACAACCATTTATGCAAACACTCACACCTACTTGCAATTTAGCATCACTAATCAACCTTGTGCACATGTTTTTGCACTGTTGAAGTTAGTCAGAGTACCCAAAAAAGAACCCATACACAGACAAGGGGGGACCATGAAAAATCCACACAAAAAGGTACCTGTACGACAGAGGATTGGAACCAGGAGCCTTCTAGTTGTGAGGCAACAGCGCTAACCACAGTGCAGCCCAGAATTTTACTTTTTTCTAAAAAATCTACCTTTCTATTTTCAGATTTTTGCATTGCAAGTCAAAATTTTGACTTTTTATTTCAGCATTCTTTGAATTTAGAAGTCAGACTCTTTCCTTAAACTGCCCAGGAAAAAAGTCAGCATCATAACTTGAAACTCCCCCTTCCTCCCCCATTTTGATAGTTGGGGCATAGGTCACACAATAACATTGCATGCCCACCAGATAAGTTTTCCTCATAGAGTTACTTGTTCTCATGCTAATTATAATGCATAACTGTTGATCTGTCTGAGTTTAATCAATAATTTGAGGAGTTATAACTTTAAAACTGTCAGCTTGGTTGATAAATGAGGCTTCTGTTGTGTTCTTCCTGAAGCTACACATTAGAGATGGAGAGGGGGGAAAAAAACATATGAATTACACAAGGTTTTGAACTTTCCATGACCGTGAGTGTCTACTCACTAATCAAGACAAGAATCGGTTCTGCTGTAGACTTGACCTGAGGGATCTTTGATGGTCTTTCATAAGTTAAATGTGTGCTTTGTTCACCACAGTGGCTCTTCTAGTCAGATCACTTCTGTGCATGTCTTGACTCCAAAATATGTCATCAGCTCAATATGTCAGCTCCAGCCGCAGCAGTGTGTTATGACCAGGAAGTCCAGACAACAAGCAAGATCAACAACAGCTCAGGTCAGAGCCCATGTTGAAGATGCAGATTTTCTGTCTATTTTTAGTGTTTTTGTTGATAACTATTTGGTTTTACAAATATTAAATAATACATTAATATAATATTAGCTTTACTTAATGTGAGACCTACAGCTGAAAACACACATGACAACCAATGTTTTTACTACTGTCAATAATGGACAAAATAAAACATTAACTTAAAAAGTCCTCATCTGATGGATGCTGAACAGCACATCATGTTACAATCACTAAATGTATCAATATTATTCTTCTGTGTGATGAAACTGCATTCAATTTCCCCCCAGAGTTAAACTCAAGGATAACCATTCCAATCTTGACAGACTGCTCTCCAGCTTACAGCCATGTCAAGTTAACAGTGAATAATTCAAATAGCTATAATCCATTATTTAAAAAAAGAAAAGCACCAGAAATGCTAAGTTGTCTCATTTAAAAGGATGAGGAACCTGACTAATTATTTAAAGGTGCATTGCGCTGTGTCCTACATAGAGGTTTGTTTCAGCTGCAACTGGGGAAAAGAGGACAAATGCACTTTGGAGCTTTAACTTTCAGGTTTCATCTCATCAGTGCAGGATTTTTTTAAATGCTGACTTTTCTCTGGCTCAAGGTCAAATGTTCACAGTGATCAAAAAGCTGATTAAAAAGGCTATGTCAAATATGTTTTTACATAAACATCACCTAAAATGAAAAAAACATCTTATGGGTGCAGGTAGGTAATATAAATAAAACTGGGAAAAGCATTCACTTTCTGACTGATAGCATCACTATATGAACTAAATGCAACTTAGCAAACTAATTTATCAACCCCTATTCTCTTAAAATAGTTGCCAGCAACCAAATCGAAAGCATGCACAGAGGTGCATTAAGCAGCTATAGACCTAGAGGTTGGACAAATAACTCGATGGTATCAACCCTTTGTGTCAGAGAGATTTTTTCTGCGCTTTGTTGGTGAAAAATTACTCAAAGCTTTAAAAACTGACATCCTTCATGCACCTTTTATAACAAACCAGGAGTAGGATAACATCTCACAGTCCCCTCTGGGAATTACGACAGCCCCTGCTTAGTAATATGTTTGTGTTAGATGATATATGCACTCATAGTGTGTATGTTTTCTGCAAGGTGCCAGGAGAGCGGATTGTCATATCCTGTTTTGATCTGGAGCACCTTAAACCTATTGCTCCACACAGGATCAATAAGCCTTGTGCTCTCTTTGTCTCTCCACCTGCACAGTGTCTGCGTCATCATGTTTGGGTTAGTTTATTGTGTTATACATTATCCATTTCTGTAATTAGTTTCTTTTTTCACAAACATTGTTAAGATAATTTGACTTCAGTAAAGATTAAAAATGAATTTGTTACAAGACATTTATCTTACAGGTTGAAGATCAAACACACACACACACAAAAAAAAGCTTCATTCTTTGAATAAAATGAAATAAATGATTCCATTATCAGGAGTAAAATAAGTTGAGATCCTGAGTTAACAAGCTTTGTTTTCTCAAGATAATGACAAAATGAACTCATTATCTTGAGAAACAGAGAAAACAAAATGTATATAATTATGTCCTTTTATGGCTTCTGTACAAAGTTATAGCAGCACAGTAAAATGTCCTTAATTAACTAGCCTACTTTCAACAGGTCAGCTCATAGTTGATAAAAAACACACAGGAAGATAAAGAGGAAAAAAGGTACTGATAATCTTCAGGGATGTGTCAAATCCAGCATCTGTGCATAAATGAAATTTCCAATTGCCCCTGCTTCATCGTGTTTTGCATGGCATTGTTACAGCAATTTATTTTAATGCCTGGTACATTCCAAGCTGGGCGATTCAGTGACCTGCTGGTCATATTAAAGGGCAAGACTAGACACTATATCACTCTGATTGGTCATTTCAGTGATGAGTCACACAGCAAGTGACCAACTATGAACTGCTGTGACAGGTTGTGTGTGATAATAGGCGAGCATTCTTCAAAGCGGCCTCACTCTCTGCAGTCAGCAGCTACGCCTCAATCATTTTCCGACAAAGTGAGCAACACCTTTGTGCTCAGCTGAATCAGTCAGAAGTGGGCTGCAAGTCAAGAAAGCTGTCTCATAGCTAATGCAGCAAGTTTACTCACAATCCCTTATTTTGCTGACAGGAACTCAAACTCAAGTATGACCATATGCCTTGTTTTGAAGCCCTATGAATGGCAAAGCATCAGTTTTAAGGGAATAAAAACAAATTTCCCCACAGACCTTTTTTTCAAGAGTTTTCTAACATGTTAAAAGAAATATCAAATGCCTTGCATTAATTCACACCCACCAAAGCAGAACTCAGATAAGCCTTATGTGTAGGTTACCATTAAGTTATATTTGCTTTAAGCCTAATAACATCCTCCCACACTGGTTGCTGTGCCTTACAGGCAGCATCTTAAAGCCAGCTTTATGTACAGCTGCAGCTTTGTAAGAACTTGCTTTATGCTAACTCTGCATGTGAAAAGCAGAAACAGTCTCGTGATATCAAACAGCTGAATGGAAAAATGGGTCATCCTGGAAGTTAATAAGATTCCACAACTGATAAATTATATTCTAATAATATGAAAGTACTGCTGCCGTATTCATTTTTCTTGTCTTTTGGATAATAGTAGGGGCAGCTGTGACTTAGTGGGAAAGTCAGTGATCTCTGAAGGGGAAGGTTGGGGTTTCAATCCCAGGTCCTCATGCCGAAGTGTCCTTGAGCAAGACACTTAACCCCAAACTGCCCCCAGAAGCTCTGCCACCACTGTGTGAATTTGGTGGATTAGAGAAAGATAAGATATATGAACACTGTCATTTTACCATAATACATGGAATATCTTTATTATCAAGTCAGCCTGGATTTTATTTTTATTTTTAACACAGAAATTGACAGGTGATGAGTCTGGTATGAGCTTAAAATCTACCAAACACTCACACACACACACACACACACACAAAGTCAAGAGGGAAATACTACCAAAAGGGCTTTTCGTATTGTTAACGTATTATGTTGTTTTTTTAACATTAGTTAAATAACATAAATTGAGTGACACAAAAGACAAACAATATGGAAAAAAACAGAAGCTTTTGGCAGACACAACTAGAATGCATTCATTTATAAGTGGGTTTTTTTAGAGTCTGGAACTGGAGATACTTTGAAAACACATAATTCTAATACTTAGAAAAATAGGTATATTAAAATATGAAACAGGAGCGCTGGTGGCCTAGCGGTCTTAGCGCCCCACATACAGAGGCTACAGTCCTCGTTGCAAGGGTCACCGGTTCGATTCACGGCCGGTTGACCATCTCCTGCATGCCTCCCCCTCTCTTTACTCCCCACATTTCCTCTCTCTCTTCAGCTGCCCTACAAAATAAAGGCAAAAAGGCCAAAAATATAACTTAAAAAAAATAATAATAATACAGAAAAGTAATTGAAACTCCCTGCGGTGCTAATGAGTACAGTCTGAAGGTTCTGAGTCATCCAGGTTATGGTAATTCAAAGCTTGATCCAAAAAAAGCAAGTGGACTTGGAAGAAATTCTTCCAAGACCTTATACTTCTTCTCCAAAAAGTATTTCCTTTTGCAGATCAAGCTTTGAACAGTAGAGTAACATATTAGATTGTCGATATGCATGCGTTTGTTTGTGTGTAAGGTTGAATGGATTTTTTTCATAAAGAAAGATTTACAGAGGCAGGATCAAAAGCACACAAAAAAAAAGAGCAAAGAAGTCTGACAGAAATACAACAAATAATAAATTGAGTAACAGCATGTTGGGATACATACTGCACAGACTTTTTCTTTGTCACAGTTATCTTCATTTTGTCAAAATCATTAAAAAATGATGCAGTTTTGTTGACGAAGGCACCTAAATTCAAGACAACTGACCAGCAGAGGTAGTTTGCATGTCTCTGGGGGAGATTGATTGTGTGCAGTCTGCAGAAAATGCTGGAAGAAAACTCCTTGACTGATAAGCTAAACTGCTGTTACCTGTTAGAGTCTGCCTTTTTATGATTACAATGTTCAAGTAAAACTCAAGTGGTTACTTGGTCTCTGCCTCTCTTGTGAATCCCTGCAGCTTTGCAAAGTCATCTTTAACCTTCTTCAGTTCACTATTTCATCTCCCTGACGATTTTTTGTCTGTAATGCCCGTTACAGCAGCATGAGACAGAGACAGAAGAAGAAACCCTAAACCTGTTAGAGTCACACAGAAATGGGAGCCAAAGGATGATACAGGGTCTAAAAACAAATACTCTTTTTCTGTTTTTTTATTTCACAGTACTAATTAGCTGCTCTTCTTCTCTGGAGCCTCCTCGTGCTTTCTGCCTCCAGGTTGCCATAGCAACATGGTCCCTGTCTCCGTGTAAATTGTCGCCTAAATAAAGACTCCAAAGCTGTTTTTTTCAGCTGGAGGCATGCAGATGTGATAATTCTCAGTTGAACCAACTAAACAGGTATCAGGTGGCAATCCCTGCCTTTGTACAAAAGGGAGACAGACTTATTTATGTGACTTGAATTTATGCTTAAACACATTTTTTGAGTTTCATTAACCATACTATAAATAGCAAATGATCGCCCATCATAATGAAAACCATATTTCATTTTCTGAAAGTTATCACATTGCACACGTCATATTAAGAATGACTGGATTAGAGATGTGCTTTCCCTCCTCCCTGGCAGATGTAACAGTGCAGCCGCTGGCCTTGTCCTACTTTCTTTGACTGAAATGTTCAAAAGGAAAAGGAACGCTATTAACATAGTTGAAACCATCAACTTTTCTCTTGAATATAACTTCCATCATCCAATCACCTGTGTCCAGCATCAAAGGTCCCATAAACAAAATACATATTTCAAAGTGTCCAAACATGTTGTCAAGCAGCTCAGCAGAATCTGATGTCAGAGATATTGCATAGTTTAGTGAGAGAAAGTCTTTCATTCATGAGACGTGTGGTTCACACTCTTTAACTTGACCATGGAGTCATTTTTAAAACATTTTACTGCCGCTCTTGCTTTTGAAGTAGTTTAGTTAGCCTCAATTTCAATGTGTACTCTTCCTTTGCCCAAAGATGATTAGGGGATGAAAGGGAGTAACAATAAAAATTAAACCCAGGGAAAAGGAGGAATAAGGTATAAGCAAATGAAATGGTTTATTTACAAAAATAAGGGGTGGGGACATAAAACCAGCTCCTTTGAGAGAACAAAAACAAATGCTGACCTCTTTAACAGAAACAGAGTACTATTAACCAGAACTACAATAACTGAAAACAAAAGGTTAAGTCCTTGAAGAAAAAAAACACACCCTCCATCCAGCGAAAGAGTGTAGCTGTGGCAGGAAATACATCCATCACCAACACACAGCCAAAGGCCCACTAGCATGAGCTGCCTCCTCCCTCCTGCTATTATACTGCTCCTAATTATGAACTGTGGGTGCAGGTGAGCTCATCACCCACTGTTGTGGTGAGACTGGGAGCAGCACCTACAACTATTAATCTTTTCAGTGACACCCCTTAGACACCACCTAGTGGAAGTGAGGGTGCCAACCCCACTGAATCTGTAACATGCCATAACACCAAAACGAGTGGGAGAGAATTTAAACGCCAAGGCAACACAGCCCACCACCAGGTTGACGATCAGAATGCGGTGCCAAACCATCAGACACAGCTCAAACACACACCTAGTTTTTGGACACTGTGGAGGAAAGCAGTCATTTCCTCCTTGGCCTCCTGGGTCTCTTCTGTGTGGCAGGGATGGAACACTGAACAGAACTGAGCAGCTCCGACATGCCTTCAGGCTCACCTGCATCATGGTTCTCAAGGTCACTAGCAGGACGCACAGTAACCTCTCTGCAACAGAGACTTGAGAGCATTCATCAGGCATGTTTGCAGATACACTCATAACCTGGAGAAACCTTGTTGATCTCCCTCACTCCTTTAGGTTTTTGTGTAGAACACTGATGTTTGCACTTGAGAGCAAAACAATCGGCAATCAAATGACCAATCTTATGGCAATAGAAACATATCCGGTCTGACTGTAGACTTTGAGGTTTAAGTGTAGATGTTTTACACTTACCCAGATGGATGCTATTTTGCATCAGGGCAAACTCCTCTGCCAGGGCTGCAGTTTGTTGTAGTGTTGTAACTTTCTGTCTGTCCAGATACATTCATATTACCTCTGGAACACACTTTTTAAATTCATCCAACACCAATAACTCAAGTAGAGAGCTGAAGTCAGTGGCTTTGCTTGATTGGCACCATTTTTTTTAAGAGTTTCTCCTTCTTCCACACAAACTCAACAAAAGGTCTGGTTGGGGGACTTCCTCAGGTTAGCGAAACGCTGTCTGGAGGCTTCAGGTACAAGCTCATAAGCCTTCAAGATCTGTGCCTTAACTTTGTCATAATTGAGACCATCCTCAATTGACAAAGAGGAGAATGTTTTTTGGGCCTTACCTGTTAACCTATACTGCAATAATAGGGTCAACATGTTTTTTGGCCAGTGCAGAGCGGTGGCAATCCGCTCAAACATTAGAAAGAAAGTGTCAACTCCAGATTCTTGAATGACAGGAACAAGAGAAATATTTTTTACCAAGATCAAAGAGGTCAGCAGAATCTGAAGAAGAGCATGGGCCAGCCAAAGTCATAGACAAATTCATGATGCTCCAACTCACAGGACACCACACAGAGGTAGCACTCCTCTTACCAATAGACGAATGCTACTCACCTTACAAAACACTGACTGCTTTCTACTCACTTAAAGTAAAAATCGGATAAAAGAAAAAAGATACTTGATGCATTAACAAAACCTTAAGGAAAATATATACCCAACTGAAGAACATCCCCAGATCCTGCCTAACTGAAAACTTCCCCTACCTATCTTCTGGGGTTTGCTGGGCTCGAGGCAACTTTAAAGGCAGCATCAGCAACCCAAGCTCTGAAATGCCTAACCCTCCACCAGGGCACAGTGTTCCCCGCCCAGAGTTCGTCCCAAAAACAAGAAAGGCAAAATAATAAACAAGTGCCGGAAGGAAGGACTGCTACAGCCCAGCTCGACACTCCACTATCTAGACTGAGGAAGCTTGTCAACTCTCAAATTTAAAGACTAGACAGTATGCAAATAACTACCGTTACTGTTGTAGGAGAAACAACTACCAACAACCAAACAAAACCAACGGCCCACTGGAACTAGCCAACTCCTCCCTCCTGCTTTTATACCCTGCTCCTGATTGCAAATTGGGTGCAAGTGAGCTCAATCACCTGTGTGATGTGTGTAATGTTAAGGAAAATGTTGAACATGTCGTTGTGGAGTGTAGCAAATTTGACATACAGAGGAGGGAATTACGTGATAGAATATTTTAACTAGAGCAGAGTCGAGGTTTGCAGGGGATTTAAGGGAAGGATGATAAGATGAGAGAATGATACAAGGCTTTCTTAATCTTTCTGAAAGAAACAAGATCATACTTATGATATATATTTATTTATTTATCTAATTTCTGTATTTATTTTTGTAATCATTTATTCACTCTATTATTATTTTATTTTATTATTTATGTATTTGTTTTCATATTTTCACTATGTAGAATCTAACCTGAAGTACTACACCCTGATGATACACACTCCGGTACAGTAGGTGGCGGTGTTTACCTTTACAATTTGGTTTGCGATCCGCCATTATAATGAGAGAAGGAGAAAAAGACGAAGGAAGAACCTGTCCTGAGCACAGAGGAAGGAGGGAGAGAAGTGCAACAGAAAGACACTTGATGGACTGCTGAAGAAGAAATTGTCTGAACGTCAGTTACATGTCTCACTCCACATATTTAGAAAACAGAGAGCCTTCTTCCTCTTACTTAAAAAAACAAGGATTATGTCAGATATTTTAGAAGCAAGACAAAGAGTTTATGTACTTAGCTGACACCCCAGTTTACACTCTCACATTCAACAGCGTATAAGAAAAGATGCGCCATGAAATGTAACAAAGCTAACTTAAGTGATATTAAGAATTGTTTGATGAATTAATATTTCTTTTGAATAAGATAGATAGTTAGATTGTGCTTTGTCAATCAATCCAATGACTACCAATTGAACCAATACACCTTTTCTCTTGACAGAGTCCCTCTTACATTCTCTACAATGCAAATATAGTTAACACACTAAACTCATAAACTCAGTGTATTCATGAAAAGAAGAAACCAACACAGTTACATTACATCTGCCTTAAATTGTTATCTCAATCCTTCATATTGTCAAATATTTTGAAAATTAAAGAAAAGAAGTCTGGGCTCCATTAGAATAAAAAAACTGGCAGCTTTAGAGAAAGCATTAAGAAATCTCAAGACTGAATGAGGGAATCTGCCTCATTATGAGATTTCATCTTTGTCAGGATGACATATCCTGAGATTCCATGAGACTTGCATGATCAACAAATTCTTCTTGCAGAACAATACAGATGAACACGTAGTGAGAAACTAATTTTGATAAGCAGAGATTGTTCTGTTGAGTTCATTATAGTCATATGAACAAGAGTTACAATGGCTGTAGTAATCACTGAATGTTTTTTACTTAAGTTGCAGTGAACAATGCACAAAGAAATATGTGAAAAAGAACCGAAAAAGAAAAGAAAAGAAGAGACCAGAAAGGACGCCATACTGGCAGCTACATGCTACACTATATGGACAAAAGTATTGGGATGCCTGACCATTACACCAACAAGGACTGTAATGACATTGTATTCAAATACATATACTTGTATATGGAGTTGTCCCTCTTTTGCAGCTATAACAGCTTCCACTCTTCTTGGAAGGCTTTCTTCAAGATTTGTGTGTGTTTTTGAGGGATTTTGTGCTCATTCTTTCTGTTGAGCATTTATGAAGTCAGTCGATGTTGGACTAGAAGGCCTGGTTTGCAATTTCCGTTCCAGTTAATCCCAAAGGTGCTCGATAGGGTTGACATCAGGGCTCCGTGCAGGCCAGTTTAAGTTCTTTCACACTGAACTCATCATAACATGTCTTTATAGTACTTGCTTTGTGCACTGGGGGTCAGTCATACTGGAATCGAAGAGGGCTTTCCCCAAACTGTTGCCCCAAGGTTGGAGGTATAGCAAAATGTCTTGGTTTGCTGAGGCATTAAGATCGCCCCTCATTGGAGATGAGGGGCCTGGATGGAAGACCTGAATTCAATAATGAACAGGTGTGACCAAATACTTCTGTCTATATAGTGTATGTTGAAGGTAGTTGACTTAGAATAAGCTATTTACAGCTGCAGGGAGATTATGCTATCTTTAGCCGCAGTGCCATGTCAGCAAAACACTGATGCAGTCATATAATCAACATTCAGCAGCATTCAAGATCCAGAACATTAAGCACAAGATGTTTTAAACAAACTGTGATTTTCTCTTATGTGAAAGGTGCACATCCTCAATTATAACTGTTTTAACTTTAAAAACACACATGACTCCTTGCATTTCTTTATCAAAGCACCAGTGTCTACATATCCAAGTCTTACAGAGCTAGAGCTTGAGGTCTGAAACAACTGAGTCTGTAGATAAAGTATGACAGACACAGCTGCACAGGGGACAGGAACAGCGAGGAAGACATCATGGAAATGGTGACCACTGGGACAGAAAACAAACAAGTGTTGTCAGCTAAGCTTGAACTGCACATGAATAGTGTGGTCATAGTTATGGAGTACTAGCTGAGCATGTCAGTGCTGGGATGAAGTCATAACAATGAGAGACAGAATACAATACTCTGTATTGTTTTTTTGCCTTGTGGTAAAATGTTTGCTTAACATCCAACAAACAGTTCAGACAGTGATGAATAAAAACACAACACAGTTGTTTACCATGATGTGCTGCAGGAGTACTATCAGCATGTCGATTGATGATTGTATGAGTCATTTTAACACCTTCATGCACTGCTGCTGTTGTGAGTAAGAGTCAGATAAGGCTTGTAATAGTTAATCCCAAACAGTCTTGTAAAATGTACAATAGCGAGGATGCAAGGTTACTGTTTATGCTTACTGTTAAAAGAAAGCAGGATGAATTTGAAATCAGAAAACCCTACTTAGACAAGTACAGGACAAAAATGTTGCCTCTGCTGCAAAAAATAACATGAAAAAAAATAAAAATTTGTGTCAGACACAAAAAAAAACTGAAAAATTGACAATGTTGTTTACAATGTAAAAAACCATGAAAAAAGCGAAATGTTTTGCTTCCTAGAAGAAAAAAACATGAAAAAATAAAATTTTTTGCTGCCATAGCTATTTTTATTTATTTTTTGAATGTGAAAAATTGCTCTCTGACACAAAACAACATGAAAGAGTGAAATATTTGATACAGAGACAAAAAGCATGAAGATGCACAAATTTGGCTTCTGAAGAGAAGAAAACGGCCATGAACAGACATAAACAGATGCAAGACATTTAATCCAAACAAGTGGTGACATCTGCTGGATAAGCATTAATATTGCATTTTTACTTAAAGAATTCAGGCAAGACCTCCATTCTACATCACCATTTCCCAATTTTGCTCAGATATGCTGTAAGTGTTAACTAACCGTGAAGCCAAAAGATTTAGAGCTCCCTGGCTATAAATTAAAATATAAGTCAAATGCATTTTCTCAAACATGGTTTCTGTCATTATAAACACTTCTTACCATGCTTATTCATATACATGGGCTCATTTTTCTGAGCACAGTATGACAGCGCCCCTGGTAGCAGTCTATCAGCTTCAAAGCTTGTAATGGGTTGAAATTCACATTGTCCATTCCATTTACTGTGTTGTTGTGTTGATATTGTCTGCCTGTGTTTTGTTAGTCTTGATTTTGTCTGCCTGTTTTGTTAGTCTTGATATTGTCTGCCTGTGTTTGGTTAGTCTTGATATTGTCTAACTGTTTTGTAAGTCTTGATTTTGTCTGCCTGTTTTGTTAGTCTTGACATTGTCTGCCTGTGTTTTGTTAATCTTGATATTGTCTGCCTGTTTGGTTAGTCTTGATATTGTCTGCCTGTGTTTGGTTAGTCTTGATTTTGTCTGCCTGTTTTGTTAGTCTTGACATTGTCTGCCTGTGTTTTGTTAGTCTTGATATTGTCTGCCTGTGTTTTTTTAATCTTGATACTGTCTGCCTGTTCTTTGTTTGTCTTGATATTGTCTGCCTGTGTTTGGTTAGTCTTGATTTTGTCTGCCTGTTTTGTTAGTCTTGACATTGTCTGCCTGTGTTTTGTTAGTCTTGATATTGTCTGCCTGTGTTTTTTTAATCTTGATACTGTCTGCCTGTTCTTTGTTTGTCTTGATAGTGTCTGCCTGTGTTTTGTTAGTCTTGATATTGTCTGCCTGTGTTTGTTTAGTCTTGATATTGTCTGCCTGTGTTTTGTTAGTCTTGATTTGTCTGCCAGTTTTTGTTAGTCTTGATTTTGTCTGCCTGTTTTTTGTTTTGTAATTGTATCGCATGATTTGTAGCTGTGAGGTTTTAAAGTCTTACTGTGTCTGTGTTGTGTAGGTACCTGCCTTGGGACTACGGATGAAATTTAGCATCAGTGCTAAGTCCAGCGCATTTACATTGATGCTCAATGCATTAATGTTGATTAATTTGCATTGTCCCAACTCAATAAAAAGAGTGAAATATTTGATACAGAGACAAAAAGCATGAAGATGCACAAATTTGGCTTCTGAAGAGAAGAAAACGGCCATAAACTGACATAAACAGATGCAAGACATTTAATCCAAACAAGTGGTGACATCTGCTGGATAAGCATTAATATTGCATTTTTACTTAAAGAATTCAGGCAAGACCTCCATTCTACATCAACATTTCCCAATTTTGCTCAGATATGCTGTAAGTGTTAACTAACTGTGAAGCCAAAAGATTTAGAGCTCCCTGGCTATAAATTAAAATATAAGTCAAATGCATTTTCTCAAACATGGTTTCTGTCATTATAAACACTTCTTACCATGCTTATTCATATACATGGGCTCATTTTTCTGAGCACAGTATGTCAGCGCCCCTGGTAGCAGTCTATCAGCTTCAAAGCTTGTAATGGGTTGAAAGTCACATTGTCCATTCCATTTACTGTGTTGTTGTGTTGATATTGTCTGCCTGTGTTTTGTTAGTCTTGATTTTGTCTGCCTGTTTTGTTAGTCTTGATATTGTCTGCCTGTGTTTGGTTAGTCTTGATATTGTCTAACTGTTTTGTAAGTCTTGATTTTGTCTGCCTGTTTTGTTAGTCTTGACATTGTCTGCCTGTGTTTTGTTAATCTTGATATTGTCTGCCTGTTTTGTTAGTCTTGACATTGTCTGCCTGTGTTTTGTTAGTCTTGATATTGTCTGCCTGTGTTTTTTTAATCTTGATACTGTCTGCCTGTTCTTTGTTTGTCTTGATATTGTCTGCCTGTGTTTGGTTAGTCTTGATATTGTCTGCCTGTTTTGTCGGTCTTGATATTGTCTGCCTGTTTTATGTTTGTCTTGATTTGTCTGCCTGTGTTTTGTTAGTCTTGATTTGTCTGCCTGTTCTTTGTTAGTCTTGATTTGTCTGCCTGTTTTTTGTTTTGTAATTGTCTATCGTATGATTTGTAGCTGTGAGGTTTTAAAGTCTTACTGTGTCTGTGTTGTGTAGGTACCTGCCTTGGGACTACGGATGAAATTTAGCATCAGTGCTAAGTCCAGCGCATTTACATTGATGCTCAATGCATTAATGTTGATTAATTTGCATTGTCCCAACTCAATAAATAAATACATGAAATTAAATTGACTGTGAATGGGTGACAGTGGATTGAGTGTCTTCTTGGGGCTGGCTCCAGAAGTACTGGAAGCCACTTTCACACCCATTCACAAAGCCCATCTTTACAGCAAATATAAACATGTGTACCGCATGGTGCAAGAAAATATTTTGGTCTGAATAGCTAATTTCTCTAACCTCCCACAATTCATTTGTTTTGAAGATATTGGGGTTACTAGTTTTGCATGATTAGGCGCAAGACTGACATGACTGACAGACAGGCACACTGTAGCTAGTGAGGATCGCCTCAAACAATCCAGACTTGGGTCCTAGGGCCAACAATAAAGTGGGTCTAGAATCCGTAGTGCAAACAGTTTGGTATCTTTGTACTAAATGTTAATTTGGGATGTTTCATTACTTACTATACTCTTACTTATATTATTAGTGGTTATTTAAAAAAAGCCAATGTCTAAACACAATTCTAATTCTTTGGCAGACAAATTATATTTTTGAGAAATCTTATAATTTATGTACTTTAATGTAAATTACATTTCTTATTCATTAAAATAATCCTGTATACCTTGAGTCTCTGAATACTAACAGTGTATTTGAGTGTGGAGGCTTGTCTCAGATCAATAAGCCAGAAGAGGGCACTGTTTGCTTCAATATGCTCCTTTAAAATTGTGAATGTCCAAATAATGACTGTAATATGTACAATGGTCTCAACTAAGTCTGTAAGTTTGTAATTTCAGTTTAATGAAAGGATTCCATTTGTGTAGTTTCTTTGTTAATTAATTTGGGATTACTAAAAACTCAAGTAGCTCTTTATGTTGTTTCCTTATGCTGTGAACTACTTTGAGCTGATAGTAAGATGGGATAAAATCATGCAAGTGTCCTTATGCATGCACACATGACTGGATTTGGCGAATACATGCATTAAAATTCCATTCATTCCATCTAGCTGCTGGTTCAACTCCCAGCAAAGAACCCGTTACATGCATGTTTCCCCAACTCTGTACCCCCCATATTGCCAGTCTATCTTCATCTGTCCTATCAATCAAGGCAGAAATGACCAAATAGTATTAAAGAATGAAACTATATATTTAGGATGTCTTCATATACCACCATTTAAACTACTAGTTGTTAGAGGATGGAACAGGAAGTAAGAGTGCAGATATGATCCATGAAGCATAGTCAAGTCTAGAGAATACAAACCATGTCCTTTAATGTATGTTGTCTTCATTACTAAATTGTTGGGGCAAAGAAGCTGGCCTCGTAAAAAGTAAATGCTTGATTAAAAATTTATTTCCAGGCTTAGTGATTGTCTAATTTTAAAACTACATTAGAATAAACATGACAGTGTGGTGCGAGTAATCATTGAGTGTCTGGGATCCAAACTGCAAAGTCAGATTTTAAAGAGGAGAAGAAGGGAACACTGTGAACACCTTTTCAGTTTAGATGTGACACTAAATAATGCATTACAATGTGGAGCATCATTGATTATTAGATAAATATCAGCCTCACTGTTCTTATAAATGAATCAACGTTGAATGAGTAATAACAGTAAATTAATTGTTATCAACATTACAACAGCAGTTAGGAGCTTGTGTAGTGCCAACAGCAGCTTGTTACTCAGCTGTGTGCTCAGCTGTCATGTTGCTATGTACTGCTTGGATACAGATCATCCATCTGCTGCTTTTTCAATAATCATTGCATCTTTCTTTGTCAAACTCTAAATCCATCTGTTCTACAGGGTTTCTCTCAAATACACTCCTGGATGAACTGGACCTTAGATTGTGCTGTCTCTCAGTTTCTTAAGTCAATAGCATTTTTTATTAGAGTTATCTAATAGCTTAGATCTATTTTGGTTGAGCAGGTTTTTATTGTATTTGTTATTACATTGTAAAGATTAAAAGAGGTGTCCAGCATATAACAAAGCACTTCTCTTGAAGTTATATGTATAACATCCAGTGAGGTTTTTATTCTTATGTTGTCTCAAAACCCACCTTTTCAAATTAGCATAATCTCTGCACTTCACTAGTTTTTATTCTATATTATTATTTAGTCTGTTTGTTTTAATGATGTTTTAATAATGAATGTTTTTCATTTTTATTTCCTGTCAGGTGACCTTAGGTGACTTGAAAGGCGCCTCCAAATGAAATTTATTATTATTATTATTATTATTATGTACTTGTATTACTTGTATTATGTTATGAATAAAAAAGACACTGAATTTAATGGTATCATGGTGTCCTCAAATATAAAAAGGATTATGTTCTCCATCCTGAGAATTATAATGGACATTAAAAAAGGATATGTTCAGTGGACCAGTGACCCTGCACTGCAACAGTCCAAATGATTTTAATTTGGAGAATCATACTACAAATTCAGAATAATGCAAATTAAAAAACACTTAGAACTTTCCTCAAGAAAAGCAACTGCAAGGAATGCATTGCAACTAAAAAACTCATGACATACTGCAAACAGCCAAAACACATACACAGTGCTGCAAATAAAACATGCAAAGGAGAAAAGCTCTGAATCACAGCTCAAGTGCTTCAGGACTGTAGAGCTGCTTAGTGGAAAAGCTTTATTATTGAAGGAAGAGAAGGGAGAGAGGAGGTGAGATGTTATAGCAAGTGCTGCTGAAACAGTGTGTGGGGGGGCCATGAGTCACTTTCTTTTGCACACTTCTATAACACATACAGAAACACCACAACATTAATCAAAAAATTTGTGGACAGCAGGACAAACAGCTTTGTTATAGTCATCAATGCTGAGTGTAGCTTTCCCCTAGTTGGGCAATTATCCAGCCACAGTCCATTTTAATTTGGAAAATTGGACACAACTATGTTCATGATCCAGACCAGGTCATGTGTGCAGATCAAGTAAGCATAGTGCACAAGACAAGTTACCCAGCTATATGAACTTATGTACAACGCTGGCTTTTGACTCAGCAGAGCTTGGTAATTACTTGACCTCCTTCTTTGCACGACCCTCTGGAGCACCTCAGTTGTGATGAACGGGTTTGCACTGTTTCATTTGTGTGTTGTTTGTGTTTAACCATTACACCATTCATTTGAACGTTTGCACATTGCTGTTAATGCAGGTGATTTTGCAGCATGTTCTTTTGATTAAAGAACGTTTCTAGCATTACATTTGTTTTTTAACTGGGATCATTTTACTGACATAGTACACAGTTTTGATTTGTCAATAAGGGTTTCTGTGATGACAGACTGATGTAGAACATTCCAAACTTGCACTGACACATTAATAACACTTCATTATCTTCTAAATTGCTGTTTTGAGGTCAATCAAAAGAAAAGGTTTGCATGCAGCTGAAATATGCAAACACTTTCATTGTGCAGTTGTTGTTTCCTTGGCAACACTAATCTGTACTCCTATTCTAGCTGCCGGCTTCTCAAGATTTTCTGAAGCCAAAAATACAACGTGTCTTAAAATATAAATATCCAGTATACATCATTAAATAGAATTTAGCTGGAGCTGAAATATGAAAAATTATAGTATGATAGTATGATAAGAGATGTATGGTGAGTAATAGGTACTGAGAATGTGCAGCCATTCATAGGGGCTAGATATCCAAAGAGGATTTTGAACATGTCACATATACTTGAGAAAGAAGATCCTCACTCTTTCATTTCTCTTCATTATTACTGCTATAACTTGGTGTAATCGTTGTTATCACTGATGAGCACTGAAAAAAAAGACTATTGAGACAGTATTTCACTTGGAAAACAGCTGTTGGTGAGGCTACAATAACTGATTAAGGCTGAGCTACAGCCTGTACTGAAAATTCACATATGTATTTACAGTATGACAATCAGGTATGTGTCCATAACCCAAATTGAATTCGTTAAGAGAGCCTCAATTTAAAGTGCTAAATGAATCCTAATTATTATCCCCTGTAAAACACATCTGTATCTTCTTCTGTTAATTAAATTGTAATTGTATGTATTTGGGATTTTGTGTATAAAAAAAATGTATTCACAGGTTAATATACCTTTTAAAAATGAGTTAAGTTTAACCCAGCATGTTACGTTAAGATATGTTTGTCTTTCAAAAATGTTTTGATTATAGCTAAAAAGCTAATTAGTAAACTGGCTTTTTAACATTGATTACCTATATTTTATACTTATATTTTATTACAGCACTAGAACAGTATGTTCTGGATATACTGTTAAAAACTTCACTTAAAAGGAACCAACAACTCTAAAAGTGGAGGTGTATCTTAAACAGTATGTCAGCTAACAGGACAAATTACATGACATCAGAGCTATTTCTGTCAGCTGATGCTAACTGGCTGGCGATGTGCTGTAGTCAGTGTCATAAGGCGCTGGAAATTGGAAGCCAAAAATGACAGTGGGGTGAGGAATTCTGAGTCTAATAACTAAGACAGGGAGGGCTGAGACTAGCTACATCACTTATCAATCATATTTCTGCACACTTGTAGAACATTACAGTAAAGAAAGGGTCGTCTAACTTGAGGTAGCTGATTTAAGATGTAAGGTGGCATATGATGTAATATGTTCTTACTGTTGACCTCAGACTAGGCCCAGTAAGGAATCAATTCACAACAAGGACACTATAAATCACCCCAATGGTGCCACACTATTACAGTGATCATTGAGTGGCTGTATCATACACCACGCCAAAATCCCCCAGCAATTCCAGAGAAGAAGATGACAATTTTTTTATGTAGTAACCTTTTGACAGAGAGGAGAACTGATTCCTCTCTGACTTATCTGACGGTAGATGCTTTTGTCAAAGGTGAGGATGGTAACTCTTCCATTGGATGGTTACTTCCTTCTTCCTACAGGATGAAGTGTGAAATGATGGGTGAGCCATATGTAAAATCCATTCCAATTTTCAGGTTCAGACTACACATGATATAATCAACATTTGCGAGTTCATAAAATGCAAGATTTAGCTGTAGGTTATTCAGCATTGTTAAAAGGAGAAGGTTTGTCACTTTCTAAATTAAGAGAAAGCCAAGTAATAAGTATGACGAAAGCAGATAATTCAGTCAGGGCCATGCCTTATACTCTTCTTGTACAGTAATGTTTTAAAGCAAAGGGTGCATTACCTTTTCTGTTTCCTTCATACTGAGTTGGTTTGACAGTACTGTAACACTTAATATCCAATTTTGTTTGCAGCAGTAATCCAGAGCAATCAGGGCTTTGATACATATTAGGTATAATTGTTGCATGAACAAGGGTTTGATTCAAGATTCAAGAAAGCTTTATTTCCAAGTGAGCTCGCGCACACAAGGAATTTGACGTGGTGAATGAAAGACTGGTACTTAACAACAAGACAGTAAGGACAATAAATATAGGAACCTAAAATCTAACCTTAAAGGTGACATATTACGCTTTTTTCATCAATATATATTGGTCTAAGAGGTCCCCAAAACATGTCTTTAAAGTTTATGCTCAAAAAAACACATTGAAATCAGATTTTGACATGCCTGAAAAGCCCTCTTCTTCAGTCCTCCTCAGAACACTCTGTTTTCCCTCTGACCACGCCCCCTCAGGAAGTGGATGTGCCTCGGCTCTCCAGCACGTTGATCTAATGTTTACATGTTGGCTGAATATACATGGCTGCACAGAGATCGCGTTACTTCAACCCTCTGAATCTGATCCAGAATCTGATCCTGATGGAGAGGCGCCTGTAGCAGGACCTTTCTGAAGGATTGGTCACAAATTTAGTGTTTCTTGTTGTTTTATTTATCAGTATGTAGACGTGTGTCTTGGTACACAGCTACGAACATGTAGCTATGTGGCTATGCTAATTAGCGCTAGCACTTATCCATGACAAATAAAAATCATCCACTAGATCTTCAAATCTGCAGACGTGGGGAGTAAAACCGACCTTTGTGTCTATTAAGACAGCCTACAACTAGCATGCCTCCCTCCTAAGCTCCTTGTTAGCACACATTTGTGCAGGTAATGAAAAACGGAGGGGGGATTCAGTATTATTTTATACAGTCTATGGGCTGAACAAGCTCTGAGCTCTGACTCCGTGACAGACCGGATATTGTTGTTACGTAACAAAAACACGGAAGTCTGAAACGGCTCGTTTCACACACATTTACAGAAAGGTGGAGAAAACAAAACAGGGGCAGAATGGATTTTTTTCATTCTCAGGGGGTTCGTAGACATGCCAGGGAAACATATTTCAGGTAAAGAACCATTAAAAAGTCAATTTTGCATGATATGTCACCTTTAAAAATTCTAAATAAAAATAAAAATACTATTTGTACAAAGAAAGGTAAAAAAGTACTTTTAAAGACATACAATAAGTTAAATTAGCCTAGGCCACAGTGCACATGTAGAGGATGAATATAATAATAAAATATGTTATGAAATAAATTACAATATTGCACATGGTTATTGAGGTATTTGCACCGGAAATCAAAGTATTGCACGCGTATGTGATCTGTCACTCTTGAAAGAAGGCCTTCTGTGATTACTGTTGGCTGCCTGAGAGGTTGTGCAGGATTGCTATGGATGATACCTGTAGTTGAAAGATAATACTTTTTTGTATTTAAAGTTACAATGTTAAGCTGCATAGTTGCATTTTTTGGTATTCTGGGGCAAAGAATATTATTTTTTAATTTTTCACATAAACCTACTTTCTTGTGATCCGGGTTTAAAATATTTTTTTTCTGTTATTTTACCAATGGACAAATTAAATCATTGTATTTTCTATAACAGATCCTGAAAGTTACATCAGAAATTATATGATTGTTGTTTATGCAAACTTTTAACTGTCTTGATTTATGGCACATATAAACTGCTGTGTAATCATGGATTCACGAGGCGTTACTATTTCTCAACAGATAATTCATTATAGCCAACAGATTATACTTTATAAACTTTTAATGAAGTGTCATATGTGAATAATACTATTATTCAGTGGTATGTGAAGTCCTTCTACAAGATGTCATGAATTTGGTCCATGCAGCAGATAGTAAAAATTTAAACACCTCATATACTTTGGGTTTATAATATAGCAAATAAATTGTTATTCACATTCACATGTTGAGTGTGTTGTCACTTCAGTTATTGAGCAACCTTGTTTCAAAAAATAACCTGAACAGGTATTCTAAATGTTTCTGTTTCTCTCTTATAATATCTTCATCATTCTGTGTTATTGTGGCACACGGCAGAACACTATAATTCCTCTCCATCACAGAATGTGAGTAGGTGGGAGGCTGTGCATGTGTCATGAAGTCCTCATCAAAGAGACAGGCAGCTTTACGTCAGGCCCACTGTCGCCAACACACATGCTCCGTAGATATTTCTATTCATCTGTGAACAGTGTAAGTAGGAATGTCTCGTGGCATACTAGCAATGACTGGACCATAAGGTTGACTTTCTGTCACACATTGGGCAGCTGATGGTAAAAGCAGAACAGAGATTTCTGCATAGAGTTACCCTTTAGATACATGCACATTTGAGTTTAAATGACCCTTCCAGACCACAGCAGAGCTGGATGAGAGATCAGTGCCTACACCAAACTGAAGTAAATGAACAAGTCAACATTAACATTTATAACATGTTATGAAGACAAAAGTAATAAAAATCATTCAAATTGTGTAGTTCTTGAAACCCACATATGATAAACATGTGATTCCAACAGTGTAGTCAGAAAAGGACACACATCTTAATGAGAATACATGGAACTAAACATAAAAATGTCAATAACTGTGTGTCTTTGACTGCTGTATCTTCATCCTTCTCACAGGGTATGAATAATCTGCTGTGTCAAATGTAAATTTAATATTTTCTGAAGCAATAGGAGAATACAAGTGTAAAAGGCTTGAGTGTGGGTTTGATACTCTGCATCTCTGACCTGAATGTCTGTAGGTTACTGAGATGCAATGTTGGAACTCTGTTCCAGAGCTCTTGCAGAATTTCAGTGTGTTAGAGGGTATTGCCACCTTCTTCGTTGCGCCCCATTCGGTTTCTACCTCTGAGGGCGGATGAGAGGAGGAACCACTTTGCCCCACAATTACGCCTCTCTTGCCGACGAGGCATAACAGGACGTAAATATCCCACCTTGAAATAGCAGTATGCAAGTGTCTACACATGAAAATGAGGGGAAAGCACACAATTCAACAAACTGTGTCTTGTTGGGATTATTTTCTTGTGTCACTGTATTATGATTAGTAGCTCTGTTAGAGCAATGTTGTGTTCATCATGTCTCTATTTTGAAAACTCAAATAGGAAACAGATCATGATTCATCATGTAAACTGTGATTCTGACAGATATCTAATCTCACATATGCCGCACAGTCCATGGTGAAGGTATATGGCGGTGCTAAAATCTGTTATTCTGTTGGGGTTTTTTCTCTGAAGCGGATCGCTTTGCTCCTCTTGACTTTCAGTACCATCCTTTCTCTTCTGTAGCCACATTTCCTTTGTCTTTATTGAAAATTATAACTGTGGTTGAGCTGCCCAACTGGTGTGTTTAAAAAGGCTCTATCTTTAGACTGGAGCAGCGAGAACACTTCACTTCAGTTGTTGCCATGGAAACCGCAGTGCCAGTGTGACGGTGCTAGAGTAGATAGAGCTGGTGTGTTCGGGATAGAAACAAGACTGATGAAATGATGAACATGACTGTCATAAGTAACTGAACCAGGGTTACTTCTCTCTTTGCAGCATTGGAGCTGTGATCATGTTGGTTGTGTTAATCATGTCAACAAAAAGAGTCTTTACAGATTTTGGGACCTGCATGTCATCGATATCACATTTTAATCAGATTTAGAATTCATTACTACTCCTACCATGATGTTTCGACATTGATATGAGTACACCTACTTTTCCCTACATCAGAGCAAACAGATTAGGACAACAGAACTGAGTGAAGGAATGAACTATGTTTAGATATAGTTCAACTGCACAACCTAGAGTTAAAATCTTAGTATGATTGCAGTTCTGATAAATAATAAGCTGATAAAACTGTACCCTAAGTAGTTGACCATGCAGCGAAAAGCCATGAGACACACTCGTAAACTAAATACTAAGAAATGTGTTCTGGCATATTACACTTTGGACTGTACGTCAACATACATATGACGCAGTGCAAGTTAGCAAAAGGTCGCTTTTTCCCCCCTATTTTTTTAAATAGGTGTTTTCACAATTCAATTTATTTTAAGAAGCCATGTCAAGATATTTGTGCGAAGGCTATATAAATAGTACGATTTAAAATTTCCGTTGGTAGAATTCATTCATAGGATTTATATAGCGCTTTTCTTAATACTCAAAGTCACGGTATGGTTTTTTCACATTTTAGGATATCTTAAAAAAGCAGGACTGACTTTGACTTTCTCTAGAAACATTCATTGGCAAGCTAGCACCAGCCTTTTTTTCTGCTACTGAAACAGATGACTCCAGCTAGAAGTGTTGACAAGGGCCCCAGTTTACAACTTGAAATGATTCATTCTTCAGGCTTTGAACTAGGCCACTGCATCATACCAGATATTGTCCAATGCAATCACTCAAAGCAGCTGGAACGTGTTATTCACACATATTAAGTTCATATGTTATTTAATTAGGCCAAGGGTCAGTACACAATAAGTCAAAAACAGCACAGACAAAAGTATCCAAAGCACACGGCAGAGACGAAGTCAAACTCACAAACTAGTCCCAACCGTAGTGCAAACACAAGGGAAAAAAACAGGCTGGATCTCTGACACTATGCTACACGACTAATTGGCTCAAGTAGGAAGGAAGGCTGAGCTTAAATACACACAGGGAGTAAAGATAACAAGACGCAGGTGCATCATGTGGGAAACACAAGGGAGCAGGAAGTCAAAAGACCTGAAACCGGAGACAAGGGTGAATATCAAAATAAAACAGGAAACACAAGCCAGAAAACATGAGAGAATTAATTAAAACAACTTAACTAATAAGGAGCCGTGACAACTACTGTGCTGTGATTTGCAATAAAAACCAACAGGTGAAACACAGGACTTATAACATTTGGCTACCTAAACTTCAGGTAGCTGTATACTGGTACCTAAACCTTACCAAGTAAGTGGTAAATGTTGGGAAACTCTTGAATTAAGTTTATTATGTTCAGGACATCGTTTGGGCTAAGCTTAGGTTGACTTGTACACGGAACAGGATCAGTGGTCCACTGTACTGTATAAAGATAGGATAAAGGATTAAAGAACTAATGAGCAAATACAACCCTGAAGTATAACTGGGGCAATAAACGGCAAACTACAGCACAGAAATACAAGAATATAGAATGGACAGCATCACTTCATTTCCCCTCGTTGTGCATGTGCCAAGGAACCTGGCTGGATGCATTGTATCACACCTGCATCACAAACTGAAACACACATTAAACTTTCCCATAAAACATTGAAGATCCCTCAGGTGGGTCCAGGCCACAGCACAGTGGATTCATGTAAAAGAGAAAGTTATTAGCTATTGGAAGTTCAATGACTCTTTCTCTCCCGTTTCTACTCTATTCTGCTAGTCCTGTACAGAATGCTGTGTAGCCCATTTTGGTCAATGGAGCTATCAATGTTGACGTCGCACCCTTACTTTTTAAAATTTAAAAACTATTTAAAACTAAACTTCTGAGAAAAATTAGCATTTGGACATGAATCAGCACGATAACTACTGTGACTGAAACCATGTTTGTAAATAATTAATTTGACGTGTGTTTTAATTTCATAGTCTCACTGATGTTCCCCTTGTTGCTTAGTGGCTGCTTGTTGCAGCAGCTCTCTCTTCGTTGTTCTTTTTTCGACTTTTTTTCATATCTGTTTAGTTATTTTTATATTTGGAGCCTGTCGTGACTTTTAATGACTCCTTTGTTGGCCGTGGACACCAAACTGGCTACGTTTGCAGTGGTGTTTTTACTTTTTTTGTTCCTGTGTTTGTCCGGAGATCCTATGTGTAACCATGGTCGCATTGTGTACATACAAGATCAGCTGTTAGCAGCCGTAGCATGTTGATGCTAAACGATGCTAGGCCTGATGTTCCCTGCGAGCTGATGAGAAGGAGGCAAGGACGACGTGCTGGTACTGAGGAGCAAGCTAACAAAAACAACATCGACCTGTCCTTCCACCCACTGTTATGGGGAATGTAAGATCTATCTACGATAAGGTGGACGAGTTAACCCAGCACCAGAGGGAATACTGGCAGAGTTGCATCATGCTAACAGAGCTAACACCGGACACGAACGCCACATTGGAGGGATTTCACCTGCTGTGGGCGGACAGGATACAGGAGAGCAAGACTGAACTAACTGGGGAAGAAGGCCAGCTCAGTCCTGGACCCTGTGGAGGTGGTGGCTGACAGGAGAATTATGGCCAAGCTGTCGTCTTTGACGGACATTTCTTTTCTATATATATATTTTTGTCGAAATTCTTGTATTGTAAACCTTTTTGTTTGCTGCTGTAACTCCATGAATTTCCCGGTTGTGGGACAAATAAAGGAGTATCTTATCTTATCTTAATAATGGTGGAGGCAGGGTTTTGATCAATACTGCAGCCTGACAGCAGGGGGTGCTATAAGTATCTTGGCTTCAGCTCGATCCAAAGTTACAATTTCCATTTTACTATACAGTCTGACCAACACAACATCTTGCTGGTGACATATTGTATTTTTTTTGCCAGAGGGTTAGAGCTAATTATTATTCACTTGCTCTGTCTCAGCAGGGTGGCCTCATTCTTCTGACTGAGAATGATTTTTTCGGGCTTTATCAGTTTGTTTTTTTATTAACAACTTTTGATCCACTGTCCAAATTATTAACAGAAGGTCACTCTTTGTTGATGTATTAATACAAATAAAAGTAAACCTTATTTCAGAAAAATCAAAATCAAATACATGCACAGTGCAATGTGACTGTTCTGTTTCCAGCAACACTGTACAGAAGGTTAAACTTAAAATGTCATTCTGCTAAAAGAAAGACATACTAACTGAAAAGCAAAGGCATCCCTCCTCTCTGGGCTTCTACTAACCATTTACAATTTCAAGTGGATAATGTTGCTATGGCAACAGCAACCTCTTAAATTAAAGCTTTTAGGCACAGCAGTAAACGGACCATGGAAATTAAGCACCATTTTCCAACAATGAAGTTGTTGAGGCTTTTCATTTACATTCATGGCCATCAGTCAACCCAATAGCTCATAGTGTGACTTACATTAATAGAATAGGGATGTTTCTGACTATATTGTTGGACCAAAACAAGTTGAGTCAGAGAGAATTTCACGTTAACTGACAAATATATGCCAGTCCCGATATCAAAGCTCAAAAACTAGACAGTTAAATATGGATTAGTGTACTTGACACGTTTGCTCAGATGTCTTTGCACACTATCATGACTATGAATTTGTGTTAATGGGAATTTTTTGTAAAGTGTCTTTGAGTATTTTGAAAATGCTATATATAACCTACAGCTGAAAAAACATCTATAGATCTATTGAAGGGAGATTCCTTCGTGTGAGAAAACCAAACCGTCTTTAGATTCTAAAAAAACAAAACTTGGTAAAATGCTGTCACCTGAAAATACGTTTAATATTTCTCACTGAAGGTCAAAACCTACTAGCATCTTTAAAACTGAAAAACTATGAATACTGTTTCTAAATGTGTGCAGAATGCTACTCAAAAGAAGTATTCCAAAACAGCTCCTCAAGTGTCCGTTTGATGCTGGCTCCAAAAGACAAGTAAACTTTGAGTGATGCAATATGAAAATGTTAATTTTTACAGAAGAATTCAGCATGTTAATACTGTGACCTTTGGTCTTCATGTCTTATTTTTTCCCCAGGCTTTCTTGGGGCTTCATAACATTTCTTCATACAATAACAATTGACATCAATGATGATTTCAACAGTCAATGGTTAAAAACCTTTTCAGCCTTCATTAAACTTTAACAAAACCATCAATTTCAAACAGAAACCCACCATTTGACTAGAGGATTTGGTTTATATTACCATGTTATCTGCCAAATCCTAGAGTCTATTTGGTATGGTTGCAAATGGCACTTCAAAGGGGAGGGTATGTGAATCTGGTAAAAAGTTTCTTGAAATTTGAACACAAAAATCATTAAGATAAACCCTTTTTTCAGGGCTCATGGATACACATTTTAAGGGAAAAGCTCCAACACCATTTAATATGGCTACATCAAGAGTGTCTGTACACATTTTGAATCAATATTATGGTCTAGTTTCTTGTGAGGAAAGACGTGCTAGGGGAAAGGTCAGATCAGGACATATATGCTATCTGTTGCTATTTATCAAGCCAAATAGTTTGTTGCACATGTGCAGAGAAAGGGTGGGACAGCACCCAAAAAACTGGAAGATTGTGGAATAGGAGATATTTTCAGCTTTTGACAAAAGCAGTAATCAATCAGATTGACAGGATGAGAAATCAGTGTCCGTGGCATACTTTGATGCAACATATTCAATTTTCAAAATGCAAAAGGGCGAGATGAGGCAGAATAGAGATGACTAATAGATGTCTGGAGTTTCAGAGTATTTATTATGTACTGAGTGTGTCAACAGGGAAATGATTCCAGACTTATACCCCCCATTTATAACAGAGTAGCTATAATACAAGACCTTCCAACTTTTAAAAAGCCTTCCTGTTAACTTGGTAATTATGCATCAGACTGTCCTTAATAAAAGCCTTGATTAATGTGACCTGGCTTTAAATAATCTTGGTCTTACATGCAGCAAATATCTATTTTCAGTGTGTGTGGGTGTGGGTGTGATGGTGTGTGCATGTGTGAGTGTGTGCTTGCCTGCATGCATGCACATTTGTTGAGCAATTGTTTGGCAGAGGTATTTCAGGCACATGGTTGGGTTCTGTGACCGACTCACAGGGAGAAGATAAAGACGGAGAGAGGAATAGAGGGAGGGAGGGAGTCTTCCCAGTGAGTCTGACTCTCTCTCAGCCTACACAGCTTCCCAACACAACCTCAGGCTCAGTAATGTTGGATACGCCGCAAGAGTGAGCTCTACCTTCCACACACGCTCGGCTATCACCTGCTTGAGGACACATACTCGGTGAGTAGATCTCTGTATTACCGCTGCTGCTTGCTTTGCCTCTGCCGATTTAATGCATCGCATCTATTTGAAGCTGAAGGTTTTAAAGGGGTGCATACACTTACTCGATCAGAATATCCTTATGGACAGGGACCCCTCTATCGATGGCTTCTACCACTGAACAGTCACCCAGAGGTAACTTGTTACAAGAGCTAAAATAAGCCTCAAGTGTCTTTTGATACTATAATCTTTTAACTCCTTTAAGCTGTCGGCTGCTTGTAGGCTCTCAGCAGGGGTCTGGCTTAAACTAACAAGCACTTTTACTTACTCATGGACACATGCACAGGTGCTCACACGAATAGCAGTTGAGAGGGCTATAAAGTCACTTAATGGCAACTTGTCATGATGTCCTGCTCATCAGTAATAACATTAAACACACAAAAATGAAAAAAAAATGAAATCAAACAAACATAAAACTGAGAAGCTGACAGTATTCAGGCACAGATGCACACCCACTTGCGTGCTGTTTGTGCTCTGGGCTGCCTGCAGAAAACCAGTCACCATTCGCCCTTTCCCTCCCACTCATCCCAGTCAGAACAGCATTTTAGCACGTGTGGTGGAGCAGTGAAGGAAAGATGCTAATGAGGTAAAGAGCTAATTTTCACACTCATGTCAGGACCTAAAATCATGCTTTTTTTGTTTGCTTTTCTTCTTTTTTCTAATGATACAACATCAACATTAATATGTTCCAATAACCTTTTCTTAATATTTCCCATTATATTTATTATAATAATACAGCATTCCCCTCATCAAAAAGCTCTACATTTGTGGTAAATATCATTGTTGTTACTTTCCCTGGGATGGCACATGTTTATCACTTTAATCAACTTTTGCTCAGCAAACCATGTTTTTGACCAGTGACTGCATGTACTGTTTGCCTGTGTGCTGCTAATCCATGAGAGATAAGATTAAGAAGGTGGAGCAAGGATTAGAAGTCAGAAAGACCTTGGCTGGATGACCAGACAGACAGGTACTGGGGTCATGTCAGTGGGACTGGAGTCTGGTGTGGATTATGGACTGAGAACTGGGAGTTAAATCAAACTCTATTTACCACTTGTAGTCACGTGCCAACTGTGACGTCACTCACTACAGTGGGCGGCAGAAGTCGCAGTGTTGACATCAGGCTACTATGCATTTTAGTTGATAGTTATGTATGAGGTGTATTTGGGAACCATAAATGTAACAGAAATTAACATATTAGATTTAGCCAACTTAACAGAGAATGTCAGTAGATTTTATGCTGGTTACTGTAATTTAGCAGTTGTTGTGTTTACCAAATGGCATGAGTTCTCATTTGCTCCAGTTACAAGTTTCGTGCACGGGTGATGAAATTCCACTTCACTCGTATTTGCAAATACTTTAGCTTCACACTTGTTTCCATTTTTTTTAAATATTGACCATGATGCACTGCTCACTTATACAACCATTTTTGCCACAATACATAATAGATCAGGCCTGAAAATCAGTATTAATATGTTCTGAATATGTCACGCATCTTGTGATTGAAGCAGATACAGATTACAGATACAACTGCTGGTTTATGGAAACCAGCATTAGTCTTGATATTGTTTTTCTTGATTTGAAAGAGCCACTTATCCGTATTATAGGGCCTTACTGTGGGTTAGTTTACAAAAGTAAGATTTGTTTGTAACTGGTATGCTAACCACTGTTTATTAGAACTGTGCAGCTCTTAAGTTTAGGTCATGGTTGCCTTAATGTAAAAAATTTGAAAATGTCCACCTCAACCTCTTCAAACTACACATCTGTGGGGTAGGCAGGTAGTGTATCATCTCAGCTAAGTAAGAGTTTAGCAGTGTTCACCGGTGACGCAGCTATCTCATTCTGCACCACTAACACCAAAACTCAAAGAAGTTAAACATGAAATTAGACCCACCAGGTCTCATGAAAGACATGTTCATCAACATGGCATGACATCCTCATGGCTGACACATATCTACTGTCTGTACACTATCTGGACTATATTTGAACTCATATTAATATTAAATATACATATTAATCTTTCCTTATATACATTATATTTATTCTGGTTTTACACCCATAGTGTCAAAGCTAGTATAAATGTGTCTTACAGGTTTGTCATAGGCTGAACATTCAAGCACTGTACAGTGCCCCTTCACCAAAGCCGTAACCTTATCCCCTTTTTAATTTTGAAAATCATGAATGGTAGCTTTCACTTGAGAGGTGAAAGTCCTTAAAAGTTTTGAAAGCTGCTCAAACATTTTGAGCATGCCAATGACAGCCCATTTGGCTTAGTAGAGCACCATAACTTATTCAAATCCAAGTTCTGTCGTGGCACCAAACTGGTGTGGGCTCCCTTGGCTTCGTCTTCCATTAGAATGTGCCCATAGCATTAATCAGTCGTATTTTTCTCCCTGGTGTTCTTACCTAATTCAGGTGTTCTTCCAACTTAGAGTTTCCCAGATTTACAGGAACAGGATTATCTAGAAATGACATTTTTTCTTGCTCCTGTCATTTAGCATTAGCAAAGTATTCAGCTGTGATTGACAGGTGCTGAGGGTTTATTTCCCACCATCAGCTCTCTTTCAGAAGAGATGCATCACCTGCTGCAAACACACATGCAAACTCTCATGCGAACAAGGTTGGTCCAGTTGTGAGCCAGGCATCATCTCTATTTTCAGCAGTGTGGGATCAGACCTCCATAGTGTCAACAGGTGGGCAAGCTAACCATCGGCATGACATTTAGGAAGCCTTTTCCTTCCTCCATTTCTACGTCACTCGAGTTTCAACTTGTATTTAATCCTCAAACTGGGTTTGTCCAACACATGCCAGAGCAACTACTTCATTCCCCTACCCAAAACTTAAATACAGCATTATCCAACATTTAAAAATTCATATCTTGGCATGTACTTTGCAGTGGTGAAACATTAAAGTCACTGCAATGATGGAGACTCGGACATGTTTTAAATATTTTTAAGAAATTGAATTGGAGCTGAGGTAGAAAAAAAAGTATATGAAACCTACATTTCATTTAAAAGGATATTTTATGCAAAGCAGATACCAGTGTGTCAAAGAAAATGATAACGTAAATAATAAGTTTATGTCCATATTGTGAAATGGAAGCCGGCCCTCAAGTTGTCCATGCAGAGTAAAGTCAAAGCCAGGATTTTACTTAATCTTTGGCTGCTTAAATCATCATAGAGGTGCATTTCTTCTCTGTTGGACATAATTTGCACTGCAGTATACATTAGTGGCAAGAAACAAATTTCAAACAGCCTCCAGAAGTTCAGATACATATCAGAAACATCCAAGGTATTTTGGTTCTATCTTTGTAGAGTTTGTGACGGAGATAAAATAAAGAAACAAAACACTCAACAGCTATTTTTCACTGTTCATGCCAGTGTAAAATTCTGGTTTTAATATAAAAAGTTTGACACCCTCTTCAAGCTCTAACAGTGTTTTTCTAGCAACTATCTTCATTTTAATCTCATTTGTTTTAGGACATGTGACTTTTACAGTTTCATTGTTATACTTATATATGAATGCTAAATGAGCACACCACTTGTCGTATATTTTCCACACTGACAAATATGTATCAAGGGTCCTCTCTGTTGTGACATTAGTGCTGCGTATGTATGAGCCTTGTGTGGGTGAAGGGCAATTTAACTCGGTATGTGTGTGGGTGAGTGAGGGGGCTGAGCATAAATGTGTAATAACATAAGCGCCTACTGGTATACAGTACGGGGTATTTACAACAGACTTGTACTGACATGACTGGGGTTCTTCACTCTCAGCTGACAACAGTACAGACTGTATGGATTGTCACGGACATTTACATCAGTCCAATTAGCTTGTGTAAGTCCTTCGAATGTCCCTGAAACAACAAGCTATGGGTTTATAATTTATTTTTCATAACAATTATATTTTAAAAAGTAAACATATTGTAGCATGGCATATTGGTGAGATGTTTAGCATGCTATCCTCGTGGTACTCCAGCTTCCTCCCCTATGGATTACCTTTGCAAGTTTTGCAGCTAAAAAAAAATGCCTCATTTATCTTAAACTGGTGTTTGTGAAAACCCTCCCTTCAGTACTTTTCACCCTGTGCCTGAAACACTTCACTTTGGCTGCTTTGACCAGTGATGTAAAGACAGTGTAGCTTTTCACACAGCTTTGTAGTCATGAAACAACATGAAAGTTACGCAGAAGGTGTACAGAAAATGTCCGAGGCTAGCCATTAGTTCCCCATTATAACTATTAGCTGTTAGATATTACTACATTACTTTGCTGTAACAATGTTACTTACAGCTTGTGGTTCTGAACCTTTATGTAAGGTCTAGATGAAACAGCAACAAGTTTCAGTAACACTTGAGATGCAAATCCAGCTCGGACTGGCCTTTGTTTACAGAGGAGTCATCAGTGAAGTGGCAATTACTAACAGCTGTGTTATGGTTGTCCTGAAGACATAAAAACTTCCCACTGTTTTCTTGTGCCTTTGTCTTTGGGAAGAGAAACTAGTAGTGACTACAACCAAAAGAACACTCATAAGCAACTTTCTGAGACTTACTGATTCAACAAAATGTGAGCTGAGGATAAGTAGAGTGGTGAAATGGACTTTCCAGCTTCTAGGTCTAGGTCTTCTCTAAAAGAGCTGCTTGGAGGGCATGGCTTATAACATTGTCTGAACAGAATGGCAGAGGATGACCTAAGATTCAGGTCAAGTCTCACAAAGTTCTCAAAAGTAGCTGTTCAGGGAAACCAGGAAACTGGTCAAGAGATTACACCAACATCTCATGTTTGAAACATTGGATCGATATATTAGGTCTGCTTTAATACAAAGCGTAAGCAGGGTCAAAATCATGCAGGGACTGGATGTAGGCACTGACCTGGAGGTGAAGTTACACTTGTCTGTATTCATGTGTTTGATTTGTCTGTGAGTGTAAATACAACAATACAATAGAAGAAGTTCAGAAGAAGACAATTGTTTATTGTAATGAAATCAATATATGAGTTCACTATGAAAGAGAGACCAAAAACTGGCGTTTCTTTTTAAATCAGAACCCCAAAATACAATTTTTAGAAAGTGGATATTGTGAATAGTCACTGTCAGCTGAACAGCTGCTCAGATCATAAACTAACGATTGAATGGTGTTAGTCAGTCATATTTCTAAAACCATGTTATTTTTTATTATTGAAGAATTTGACTGTAGAACAATGACCATACGTTTTATCTGAATTGTTTTCATCCAAATTATTCAATCCAAATATCAGGCAGAGAACATCCAAGTCAACTCAATTTCTGATTTATGACAAAGGCTGCCCCCACCCCCGCGCTTCATGCAATCCAATAAGTTCAACAAGGAGATGTTGAAAATGCCATACATTGCACTTTGATGAAGCTGTTATGAACTCTGCTACCTTTTACTTCTTGAACCCACCGATCCCTACAGATGTATTGAGGAAAATAGCTGTCGTGTGGAGGATGACATTTCCCCAGCTCAGGTGCTACTAGGCTGTGGGAACACTGGCACACATAAATAAACATGTCCTCGCTAGTTATCGCTGAGGATCATGTTCCCTCTACAGTACACGACGAGCAGCTTACCACTACCCTGCCGATCAAGTATTTAGTCTATGTAGAGCTAAATCTCCTATAAGAGAAGTCTTTTTATAGCAGAATACATCAAAGTGGAGTTATGTGTAGTTGATCTGAAGAGAGACAGCATTAAAACTCAAGATGACATTGTTGAAACAAATTACAGTTTGGGTCGCCACCAATTATCCCAACATTGTTCTTTCAACTCAAAAGCAGTAAATCAATAAAGCACTTCATTCAGTCCAAGGGATAATTCTGTGAAAAACTGAAGGAATTGATGAAGTAATTATGTAGGGGGGATAGTGTACAGTGATCAGGTGATAATAAGAATTCTGACAGGGTGAGCAAAACAGAGGGGTCCAGAGAAACGCCTGTGTATGAATGTGTGTGTGAACCTATGATTGAGACATGTAGCGTTAAAGTGTACCATTGGTCATTTACCATTTACCGTGACCTTTTCAAATATTGTGCATCAGACTTAATTTCACACTGGCCATGTTACTTATGTAATGAGACATACTTACATAACAATGTATTAGAAAATCCAAGAACATGTCTTTCTATAGCAGAATAAATCAAAGTGGAGTTATGTGTGGTTGATCTGAGGAGAGACAGCAATATAACTCAAGATGACATTGTTGAAATAGATTACAGTATGAATCAATAGAAGAAGATGTAAACAAAGACAGACAATCCTCAGAGACACAAGTAAAGTTATATGAAGTCAAGCTTTCACTTTCTTTATAAATCTACAATAAGCTTGCCTTCTATAGCTACACTGGGTAAGAGTAAAACTGTTCTTTATTTATCATTTCCAGTTCTTTAGAGACAGTGGGATATATGCAAATGGGTCAAATCCGTAGAAAGAGAAAGTGTCCTAACAGGATTAAATCGGCTTCTCTAAAAAACATTCAAAATATCTGAACGTTGTTCAAACATATACTAAAAAATCTGAATCTTGGGTGTATGGTCTAAATCTCCCCCTGTCAGTTCGTATCAGTATTGTAAAATCATTTCATCATGTCAATGTTTGTCATTAAGTGCTGAAGTCCTGCTGGGTTCAATGTCTTCAGATGACCGTTTGGTCAGAGGGGCCCTTTCTGACCTCTCATTTGAACTGCCTTGATACTGACGGTTTGTACTTTCTCACTCAACCAGTCCAGAGCTGAACTGTATGCTTGCTGCTGATGATGTGTGAATAGGACAGTGAAAAGAGTCAGCCGCTCTGGAGATTATTTATAACCCTGAAACATTAAATCACATCTTCTCACCAGCAATTGGTGGTTGGCAATCATAGGTTGTAATCAAAAGTGATTTTACTTATGAATCAGCAAGATGCCTCTTTCAGAAACACAGATCATCCCAGTGCATTGCCATAAATATGACCATCTACCATAGTGTGTCATGGTACTGTATACAATGTATAATGTGCCACATAATAGTCAATCAGAAAATTATAAAAACTTAAACACCAAATGATGTTAACAATGATGTAATATCAATAAAGCATAAATCATGCAACTTCCTGTTGAGCAGTTTGGAGGTGTGGGTGTGTTCTAAGCTATAAAATAGTGTTGCTCAAAAATAAAAAAGTTTTTTTTGTCCTGTTGCGCCATTACCTGTGCAATCATTCTGTTGCCAACTCAAACAGCAGTACCCTTGTTAAGTTTGAGGAGAAGGACAGACTTAAACTTGTTTATACAGAGCAATAAACAATACTTTGCTGCTTTTAAAGTTGATATCTGCAATAAAAACTGCTAAACCATCTAATCGCCTGAGCTTACATGAGAGTACTGAAAAAGACATTGATATCATGTGACTGTAAAAGTTAAAAATAATCATGTCAGTATTTTTTTTCAGTATTAGCATTCTAGAAGTGTAAACGTAATAGATTTGTTATGATATGATATGGATAATGATATGTATTATAGTAAATATGTATATATTTTTACCAGTGCATGCAATTTACAAGTGAATTACACATTTGGAACATTGTTGATGTAACCCTTGGTTATGAAGATATATGTACTCTAAAGTCATGGACACTTGTATCACAGAATGATGGTGGTGACTGTTTATATATCAGTGACTTGTATTCAGTTCTCTTTACTTTTTAGCAATTTGTTTGACGAAAGCAGGTTGTTTTCCTTTATTTTCCTATATAAAGTTTACCTTCTAAATTCCCTCTATCATTATTTTGCATTAGAAGTGTTCTTTTGTCTTTTCCTGCATCTCACCTTCCCTCTCTGTCTTCACTGTTTCTTGCTTAGTACAGTTTCTTACGCTTGTATTCCAGCAACTCCTCCTACAGCACACTTTTAAAGACTGTCTTGCTGCATCCTCCCTCACGTGGCTTTATATGTGAACACATGCTCTCTTTTTAAAACAGCACTGCCAGAGCTTGCTGTTTGCTATATGCCGAGGGTCATGTGGCTCTTAACCTTGAGTACTTCTCTGGTTTTACTGTCATGCATTTAAACACAGAGCACACACATATTCATGTTACATTCCTTACAGTCACTGTGCCATTCCTCAGGCCTCGGTCATTCATCCATCTGACATGTGACACGGGCATGCCAATTTTGTTTCTGTTTCGCTGGCTGTCATAGGTGGTAAAACAAATCCACCCTGTGTGTTATAATGCACTGCAGTAAATCACTGCTGGCAGACACGGACACTGCTGAGAAGTTACATCTTCATACAGTGCAGCTTGTGCATTTCAGTTCATGATATAATGTATACTTCTCATGAGGTGACAGATTTTTGTGTGCTCTGTATGCCACTGTGCAAAGTGTTCTAACAAATAATGATTACCTATAAATCTTTATATGGTGAATTTGTCTGTGCAAAGGTGTTTAGGACAAACTGTTAAGAACAATGAAACACACCAAAGAGCCACAATGCCCTGCTGAGTGACACAATTCTGCTTTTTCATTATAACACACAGGGGTTTGTTCCAAATTCCACAAACAGTTGTAACAACTCCAGTAAGTTACTATTTGATACCAAATGTGTAAGGATATCTCATCTGCTGCCAAAAGAGGTCACTCACGAATGCATTTCCTCTTTTTGTTGTTAAAATTGATATTGCACATCTACATAAGTGGTGACCGCATAACTGTGTATCGCAAGTTTGAAATTGATATGGCCTTGTTACCTTTGCAAATCTCTCCTCAAGCTTTGGTTTCTTAACGTAACCGCAGAATTAAGTGTGGGCACAAACCTTGAACTCCGTTGTGATGGTTATGTGCATTGGGTTGCCACCATTTTTCCCAACAGTGTTTATAAAACTCAAGAGCAGTACATGCATTGAGTCTTCATTCACTCCAAGAGATTTTTTCACAGAGGAAGAAATTGATGAAGTAATTATGGAGGGGGATAATGTACAGTGAGCAGGTGATAATGAGAATTCTGACAGGGTGAGCAATGCAAAACAGAGTTGTCTTGTCTAGAAACGCCTGCATGAGTATATGAATGTGTATGTGAACAGGTGATAGAGACATGTAGCGTTAAGGTGTACCATTGGCTATTTACCACAGACCTTTTTCAAATACTGGCGTGGGACTGTAATTGCACACTGTAATGACACATATGCCACGAACATCACAATATATTAGAAAGTCCAAGTACTGTACATGATTCAACAGGTAGTAATCCTTCGCAATGAAAAGTGCAATCTTTTTCCTTAACCCAACCTGACCTACGACATGGTTCAGATCTGAGGACTCTATGGGATAGTACCAGTTGTTTCTGCAGCTTTTGCAAAATTCATTCAGGATCAAACTTTTCTTGAAGCTGCTCTGTTACATTTACTTTTATATCCAACCATATGGTTGTAAATTTATGCTTCTGGGGCATTGAGCCTATTTGAAAAAAAATCAGATGACGTCTTGCCATCTATTCCAGTTCATTCACAGTTTTGCTCTCTGTTTTCCCTGCAGGCTATCATGGAGGAGGCTGACTTGCTGAAGGAGAGGCTCCAGGCTATCACGGTAAGAACCAGTCTTCTGTTCATAAGGAAAAAGCAATTCTATCCTACCCTTTGTGTAGGGTTGAGTGACATGTTGTGTGACCATCTCAATTGGTTGTATGAGCAATAGTAATATGACCTCAAACACATCATGCTGTCACCATATATATACATACATAAACATACATATCGATATAAATACCAATGAGAAATAACAGCTAATTGGTAGTAGTAAACTCTGATACATTTCTTGCCATATAATCATCTGCATAGTGATTCAGTGCAGTGACATATTGCCTAACCTATGTGCCACGATGCGGCAATGAATCAGGAGTTGTTTCCATGCAGGGACTGAAAATAAAAAGTGTGGGTGTATGGTTGCAGGAAGACAGAGCAGAAGAGGAAAATATCAGAGTGCTAGCAGTAGATGTGCAGGTCAGTCCCCCTGACAGAGTACGGAAAGGCAGCACAGATTTCATCAAATCTTTTAACACGATGCAAGAAATGAAACGTTAAACTGGCAGATATTTCAGACATGATTGTGGAGCTGTGAAGTCATTATCATCAACCTGGGAAGAAACAAGGCTTGCGTCCTCTGCTTGAGATCAGAATGATTCACCCGCTGTTCTTTGATGTGTTAATTTTCTTGGTCAGCCTGATAATCTGATATTCCTCACAGTTTATTCCAAATTAGTATTTTAACGCTCCCTGGAGATTTATAAAGTTTTTCTGATTCTCGTTCTGAACATCGTGACCTTCCTCCCCGGACATTAAACACAAATCTGGCACTCTGCTCATCCAAAGGTGGAAAACAAACATTAGTAGTGAGATAAGTACTTCGATAAAAAAGCCAGTAGTTATCATGGTGCCAGTTGATTCTATGAAATGATTTTCCTGGTCCAACAAACTCTTGCCAGTGCATTGTCAAAGTGAGACACAGACAGAGACAGGACTATTAATACCAGCACACGTCATCAAGGCGATCCCCTTTCACTGGGGCTAAGTGCCACACTGATCCAAGATCCAGGAGCTAAATTTAGCTTACAGTGACCCCCACCAATATGACATCAGGGAACACAGGGCTTGTGTTTTGATGCTGACTTAATGATTTAAGCCACTAAGCAGCATGTTTGTCTGTGATTATCCAGACAGGGTAAATGTGTCCATTATTCACTGACTCTGAACCTCTGGCTGACAATCTGACTGGTTTAAGATGGCTGTTCTTTGCCACAGGACATGTTCATTAGCAGGGAAAGTTGTAGACTTTGTGGTCAACAGGTGGGCAGACACATGCACCCACACACACACACACACAAACAACAGGTAGGTTGAGACTGGTTGTGGACAGCTATTAATGGCTGTTGGCGCCCAGCTGTCGGTTCAAGGTTGAAATGTCATCACTGGGAGACAACAGGTGGGATAGTTTCCATTCTGTGAAATGTACACATGATGCAAATGTGTATGTGATTCTCCCTTCTCAGGACAAAAGAAGAATCCAGGAGAACATCAACATGAAACGGAGACAGATTGAAGAGGAGAAGTTAAAACTACAGTACATAAAGGTACTTTTTATTCTTATATACAGAGATAAAGCTAACATAAAAAAATCATCATCACAGAATAGGCACGCATCTCCAACAGACTCTGAACAAGGCTTGAAACGAATCCCCGGAGGAGCTCTGAGATGAGAGCGTTGTGATGTCTTCCTGTCTCAAAGCTAATAACACGGGTACATTCTCTTATTACTGCTCCAGCACAATCTATGAATCTTAATTCATCGAATATTAACTGTAGTCTCTCTGCAGAACACAATATCACCTCTAATACCGTTCTTACTCTACCCACTGCTCGTTTTGTCTCCAACAGAAATGGAAGTGTCAGCATTTCACTGACAGCAGCAAACACTTATTAGTCAGCTTCTTCTGGGAAACAGTTTCTGTGTGTACAAGCAGATAATCTCAGCCTTTGAACCTTTATACTTGAAGAAAGATACAAGGTTGTATTTTATGTCTTCCCTTTAAAGTTGCTACAAGTAAAGGTATTACAACAATCCTAAACTGTCTGTTAAGGTGCTCTTTCTTTGTTCTTCAAGTATTCTAAAACTTGGCTTGGTTGTTCTTGGTTGGGATTCATCACAGGGAAAAGTCTGTAATGCTGTTGTGATTTTCACAACTGGTGGTTTGGCTGTGTAAAATATGAGACTCTATATATATAGACCTCACAATGATGATGAAACTCACATTTCTTTATTATTTTATTATATTATTGTTTATTTACTTGCAGACATATAAGTTGCATAAGATCTGATAATAAAATAAATAAGGAGAGTGTCTCAGGAGAGGTCAAGAAGCCACCAGGCCTATACAAAACGACCTCACCTTTCTTAAGGAACACACCTACAATCAAAACACACACGAGCAGCAATAAACACACAGGAGCTAAACTAATCAATCCAATGACTGATATCTTGAAATTATAAAAACGTAGGAAAATGAAAAAATATATACAAATTAAAAAAAGAGAGACAAATATAAATGGGCTATACAAAGATGGATTAAGTGGGAAAAAAGTTTCTTTTTAAGCATTTCTAAAAATAGCAAGCTCTTAACAATGTGCGTTTTAGTATTCCATGTTTGTGCACACAAATATCTGAGAGACAAATTACCATGTTTGGTCATCCCTCTCTCTCTCTCTTAACCTCCTCTATCCCTCTTTCCAACCAAAACTCGGTTTAGGCAGATGGCCGTCTAACATAAGTCTGGTTCTTCTCAAGGTTTCTGAATAGTGCAAAGCGCTCTGCTCAGAGACTGAGTCTTACCCAAGCGGCAACCTCCGGTCTAAAAATATGAGTCCAGTGCGGAAGTGCTAAAAACTGCAGTTCATGGAGGATCCGCTTGTGGCTGGCTCTGGAAGTGCCGGAAGTCACGTACACATGAATGGGAAAAAGACGATCTTTACAGCAGAAATAAACATGTTTACAGCCTGGTACTAAAGACAAGTGTAGTCTGGAGAGCTCATTTCTTGATCGGCACACACTGTGAGGGTGGTGAATTTTTTTCTAACGCGGCAATTTCGAAGATACTGAGATTATGAGTCTTCCAATGAGAGGCACAGCTGACTGCGGGAACACTGCAGCTGTTGGCTAGGAGGCTCAAACCCTGCCTCTTTATGTCACACTGGCTCGACAGAAGCAATATGGCAGCCACCGCCGATTGGTCTCAAACAGCTCTTCAGAAACAGATGGGTGACGTCACGGATCCTACGTCCATATTTTATACAGTCTGTGTTCTTACCCTGTCTTGATGTTGGGTCATTGTTAATAATTTAACAGAGTACAGTCTAGACCTGTTATGTTTGTAAAAGTGTTTTGAGATAACGTTTGTTGTGATTTGGTGCTAAACAAATAAAGATTGATTGATTGAAAATAAGGAAGATGAAGATGATCAACCTGTCTGGTAGAATATAAATAATCTGTGAATTTAATTCAAAAAAATGTTTCTACATGACGAAAAGTAAAGAAAAAGGTAAAAACATATATTTTCATATAAACACACATATCTGTTAAAAATTTACGTCGTGTACTGAAAGAATGTTCCATTTTATTGGAGAGGGAGGGGTTCTGTCGAGATAAAGAAAGTAGCCAATATCGCAAAGCGTGTATGTACTTGCTCCTAATTCCAAATAAATGAGTTTTCCTTGATAGAGACCAAAAATCTATAACATGTAAATGCTGTATTTGTGACTACAAAAGAACCATCTATCCTTCAGTACCTTATGCAAGAATACATGTCTTAGTCTAGCATCACAAAAAGGTCAGGTTGACTATGAATAAGTAACAAATATCTCTATTAAATATTAATCTTCACAGACTGTCTTCTATCTTTCTTTCTGGCTACAGTTACAACCTCTGCTATAGAGAGGATAAGACTGTAATCTTTAAGAGGCCTAAATACTAAACCAATAGATAAGTCAAACATTGATTCCTCTAATCAAAAACTCTTGATATGAAGACAATTTAGTTTTTATAAGCTTTTATTTTCATTAACACTACAGAACAAAGACTATTAAGAGATGTTTGTGAGTTAATCACACTGAGACAACAAGACTAAGACAATATGAACCCATTTGCAAATATTACTAAGGCCCATGGCTCTTCTGTCTGACTTCCAAAGTGACTTATTGCCTTCTGCACTTTTCATGCAGACCTAACTAATTTATCTGCCTGGAGTTCAAACTAAAGTGAAGAACATTTGAACACCTTTCAAATGTGACAGATAATGTAATGTTTAAACTTTTCTCCTAAGTCAAGAGATGATCCAAGCTGTTGAACTCTGTACTTACTTTGTACTGAGCTCTAACATTTACAGAGGGATCAGGAAACTTGGAGGGCATCTAGTGGAAATTTTGGGAACAACAGATTCTGGGGAAATTGAAGCCAAAGCAGCGGTCACCATAAGACAAAAGATACTAATGAATGTGAAATGTACAATATTAAAAGAACTCTACTCATTGTTGGTGTTTGAGCTAACTGTGTTGATGTATTTGACTGACAGAAAAAAGCCCTGAGGGAGCAGTGGCTGATGGATGGTCTGAGTCAGCAGTCGGAGGAGGAACAGGCAGCCCTGAAGCTTCAAGCTCAGGACGAGCAGCAGCAGAGCGAACAGCTGCAGAGCAACATCCTCAGGTAAACAAAGCTTTAAAGAACCCGGAACTTATGTCAAACCCACATTGCATCCCACACTGGGCAAAACCTGCGGAGAGCTACATAACTAAGATATCATATAGGAGGTCACATATACATATGGATCAAGTACTGAAGGAGTTTAGGAGAGAAACTTTTGTTTTGATAAAAAATAGGTGGCAACCAAAGCAGCAGCAGACTTTGGAGTCACTCTGATTAAACCCTGAAATAAAAATTAAAATTCATCAACATGTTCATGACGGACAATAAATAAATGTTTAAAGGGGAACAGGAGAATCAGATACAGGATGGTTCCCTCTGTTATAAGGTGAAGGAGTTGGGATTACCAAGGAATGGCCGAACAGAAGATGCATGTAGAGGGGATGAGTGGTTTTAGTCAGATTAATTTGGAGCCATTTTTGCTGAGTCATCATTTTGAGGTCTGATCCCCTGGTCATATCTTGAGTTCAAGGAGGAAGTGTAGTCGGATCAAATTCCCTTGGGTTATAATTGTTTTTTAATGATATCATTTGAATTGATTCTCAAATCAAACATTTATAAAGGGTAAAAGTTTAACTATATAATCCATTATTGAGACAAATGTATTTTAAGTATGTTCCGAAATAGACTCAGGGTTTATTCTGAGTTGTGTCTCTTTACTTATAGAGAGAATAAACCTTTTTGCTGACACTGACTTTAACCTTCTCCTAGAGATTTCTCAAGTACTTTTCTGACTCCTACAGCTTTCACTTGTTCTGATACCAAAAACCATCAGAGCCATATAAAACACAAGGTTCACACGAGTATTTGGGAGCACTTGACTTGGTATGCTTTGAACTATCACCCACTCACTGATAGGCTTGTTCTTGTAATCTTGAGGCTGCTTGCATGTGGTCAATGGTGGGAGGCAGTGGGGATTAGTACCAGACTGTTTCACCTGAACTCACTGTCTGCAGCATATGTGTCACTCCAAGCCCAGACAGTTTAACTCTTTATTACATAAGAGAACTGCTAAGCCAAGGATTAGTCTTTGTAAACAACAACACATGTAAGCTTGATTCCCATCATTCACAGAAACCACTGCAACCACTGCTGTGAGGAAACAGGGATTACATAGCCAATATGTTGCAGAGTATTGTGCAAGATTTCAGAATTAAATACATTTTCTATGTCTTTTCCATATTTTTTCTGAAAGACTTCACTTAACAAACAGTTGCATTTTGTTCAAAGGTATGTATTTCTATGAGAAGCTGGAGAGGACATAAATCTACTTAAACACTTATTATTATACGCAAATAACTGCTACTAGGGATGCACCGATCCTACTTTTTAGGTCCTGATACCGATATCGATGCATGGGCTTTGGTATCTGCCGATACCGATACTAGCTGATCCGATCCTGGTATTAATTTAATAATCTCTATTCCTTAAAGGCCCTATGAGGAGTTTTGAACTGGCTGAGAAACAGACTGAAAATGATACTGATGCCTCTTTATGACCTTCAATAGCAAACAAGACCATCAGCGACAACACTGATACCTTCTCTGTTGTCATTTTTAATGCCTGAAACCACCCTGAGGGGGTAGGTGTCAGATCAGATGATGGATATCTCACTTCAGAGACAGCCTTTATTTGACTGTTTTCATGGAAAATAATCACATTGCCTGATAAAGTTGACTGTCGAAGACAACAGGATGAGGCTTTTGTTGAAAACACTACTTTTGCATGTACAGGACAAGAGATAAGAGGTTTCACTTTGTCCACAAGGGGGCGCCAGAACCGATACAAAACAAAAGTTCCTCACAGCAGCTTTAATGTGAGGACAGAATCATGTTTTGGCAACTTCAGGCTTTTCTGACTTTGTAAACCAAAATAAAATAAAACATTTTTAAACTGACAGTATCATTATTCAAGAGATTATAAATGTGTACCAGCAGTTTAGTGAGGTAGGCTGGGGTTCAGGCAGAGCAGTGTCAGAAACATTATTTAGGTGATGGTGAACTGTACCTGGATTCCAAGTGCTAAACCAGAGGCTGGAATCCCTTAATTTCAAGGATCTGGAACAATTAAATCCAATAACCTGTCCGTTTTTTACACTTTGAACCCATTAATAAAATGTTTCTTGCTTTTTACAGTAGGTTACAGCTGACGTAAACTTCTTAATTTGAGCTTCCATTATATTTTTCAGCGTGACTGCCATCCGTCGAAACATTAGCGCTGCACATGTTGCAAGTTTCCGGTGGCGTTGTTAGCAAAAAGAAGCGTGACATGCACCTAAACTACAGATCCTCTGTAGTTATCCTCTATCATGCTCCGCCGGCAAAAATGCACAGACTGGCGCTGATGACATAGGAGACGCACATGGCTGTTGTAAACACAGAAAAGTATAGAACTGAGATGAATAGATCTGCCATATGGATCGGCACTATATATCGGCCCTTTGTCACCGATATCCGATCTAGCTTTTTGAGTCCGATCTGGACGATATCCGATACTAGGATCAGATCGGTGCATCACTAACTGCTACATGCACAAAATGTATGTCCTGACCAGTGATTGGCAGGTTTAGAGATCTTTGCCATGCTCATGGGGAGAAGGGTCAGTCATCTGCATATCAACTTAATATGACAGTCTCTTAGCTGATGGTTATACCTTATATGTTGCAGACATATTGGTTTAAGGTGGTATACCTTAAACCACCTTTCTGTACACTATTTACTAATTGTGGGATGAATATGAAGTGTGAATAAACACCCACACATAAACAGACTGCAGCTACTTTGGCCCATTTGCACCATAAACAGCATATAAAATACATTTTCAAGATAATCATCTGCTAAGACTGCTCCCTAGTCTGAGTTTCTGTGCTCTCTGAGTGCAAAGAGATTCCCTATTGTCTGTTGATGTTAGAGCAGGACTGAACTGTACTCACCCCATTAGTTGAGCCTTTTGTGCTGCAAATGAGAGCTCTGTCTGCTGTGCTCGATCGAAGCTGGCTCACGCAGGCAATATCAGGACAAAATCCCTCTCAAACAAAGGGGACATGGGAAGGGGTTCCAAGTAAGTCTTCACTGTGATTACGGTTAAGATCCTTTCTATTTTGCCCAAGGCTGACTGGAATGGAAAGATTACTGCTGATCATGGATATGAACTGCAGATCTCAAGGTTTAAAAATTAATAAGTCCATTATCCTTTTTAAAGTGTACTATCAACTATTAAATCTACATGTGTTACTTTGACTCTTGAATTCACAGCAGGACATTTTCACACTTACAACAAAGCCATGGTTTAAAAAAAAAAAGCTGAGATAAGGAAAAACAACAGACAAACAGCAGTACCATCTGGAATACCATGTTTGAAGACAAAACACAGAAGAAAGTGTGCTTGCTTTATTAAAAGCCATTCTGGTACTCTCTAGTTGTTTTTGTTGTTGAGAGCTGCTGGAGATGTTGTTCGTATTAGTGCTTGTTTTAGTAATCAACAGTTTATTTCTCTCTTGTGCAGTATAGAGAAGGAGATTGAGGCCTTGGAAACACAGGAGCTCAATATCTCTGCCAATGAGGAAGTAGTTCTGAAGCGGTTAAAAGAGGTGGAGAGGACGACTGAGGACATTATTAAGGTAGGCTAAAATAAACTGATGCTTTTTAATGCTCTGCTTGCTTGCTTGGCTTTTACTGTTGTATTTCTAACTGATAAGTTATTCATTACTAATTAGTCACCCCTCTGGAAACCGTTGCATCCATAGTGCTTTGTCTGATCTTCTTGCAATGATCTAGAACTAACTCTCACAACTTGCTTTGTTTCACCAAGAACCGGGACAATTACGTGTGGTATGGGATTGCTTTGGTGATTAATGACATTTCACACATTTAGAGGTACTTCACAGATTTTAAAAAGACAGTTCAGTCATTTTATCCATGATTTTTTATGGTCACACATTAAGCAGATTTATGCTGACAATACAATATGATGATGCTCATTCAGTTATTCCAAGTTTTAGATAAAGGTTGTAAAAAATGTACTGTGCGTGTGTTTATATAAGTGTTAATAGAATGCACTGAACAATTGTTTATGTATTCACTTGTTAGATTGATGAATATCAAACAAACTGAGACATGCAACAGTGACTCTGTACCAAAGATACACAAGGGATTCTACTCTGCAGAGTAGCATCTTGGTTTAAGTCAACCATCGACTCTTTTAAACAGCAGACCTACATTTAAACCACACATAAAATATAAATTATGATGTAGTAACCTTTGCAATTGGTGGACACTAGTTGTTTGCTACAATTGTGGTGGTAGTAACCAAGCATGTAACCTCTTATGCACCTAACTAAAGCTATGACTATCATCCTTGTAGCCAAAATTAATTGAAAATGAAATTCCTCTTGCTCTAAATTTAACCTTTCCTCATGTTCAATGCAGAATTTAGATATGATGGTTTTCTACTCACTTGCTGCCTCTGGGTCTTCCTCTAATCTCTGTTTGTTTCTAACAAGAAGCACTCCTGGTGGACTGTGTGGGTGTGATTTTGTTCACAAGAGACTGCTGTAGAGAGTAAGGTGGCAGGTAAATGGATTGCTCATGGTGGGTGTAGAGAGAACAAAGATATGCATGACTTGCTTTTCTTGTTGCTATCTGTATCAAATCTTAAAGAGAACACAGTGGATTAACGATGACATTAATGTGACACATGGTTTGCAGATGCTTAACATTATTAATATAGCCCTGCTGCTAATTTTGACTTCCTGCTTCTCTGACCGCTTTGACCCTCAACCACTCTGTCTTCATATTTAGGAGATCAATGCAGACTTCGATGCAGGTAAACACTTCTGTTCTTGTGTGTGTTTTAATGATTATGATTTGATTATGTTTTTCTCTTCCAATTTCTGATCTTGAGATCAAAAGATAAAAGTAAGACCTGTATTAACATCAAAGTCTTGAGTAACAAGTTAATAATCTGACATGTTTAATTGTGAATAAGAGGCCTTGTCCACTAAGGTTTTTGTGCTAGGAACACCCACAACCTCAATTTTAGAGCACTTCTCACCAGCGTTGACTGTTGCTAGGTTACATAAGTTGTCCCGCGGCACTTCCTCTTCCCTAAAGGCTGATTTATACTTCTGCGTCACCCCTACGCAGCAGGGGCTGACATGAGCACCACATACTTGTGAGTCAATGTGTCCATGACGCGAAGCAATTTTACGCTGAAACGCTTGAGGGCAGTGTGGTCTTTCCGATAGCCGGTCGCCTGCTTCCGGCCCCGCTAAGATCTCTGTTTACTTTTCCAGAGATTCAGAGCATGTTATGTTAATCTACAGCTGATACATGTTGCTGTTTATCATACAGACATGATTACATGAAGAATAGAGAGGAGGAGATGAAATACACGGCTGATGTGCGGCCAATGAGCGGGGATCCCGAAAGTGCTGTAAATGCGGGAAATACAACCCGCTGAGTGGACCAATCACAGAGCTTGCGGTCTGCGTCGATTCTACACGTAGTTACTTTTTGGAGGAGGTGCACATCAGCTACGTGTGTAGGCCTCTGCGTAGGTAGCTACTCGGACCTCCAGCTGAGGGTACGCCATCGATTCGACGCAGAAGTATAAATCAGCCTTAAGTAGTGACCGTTGGGTCTGTTTGAAAATGCTCTATATGCTTCACACTTGCTTTCATTCAAAGGTACTTCAACAAGAACTGTAAAAACTAATGATAGAAATTGTTTCATAGTATTAGTATTACAACTTTAGATTTGGAAATTGTAGCTCCACAACACGAGAGTGATAACTTTTCTCTCTCTCCACCATTGTTGTTGACAAAGTTGAATTCAGAAGTCCCGCCCCTTTTTGATTTTGATTAGTCCGTGATCGAGTAGTGACATTGTTGAGCACAGCGATGTTCCAAAACGCTGGGAAGAAATAGCTAAATAGAAAACAGGCTGCTAGCACAAAAAAAACAAAACATTTGTGGACATGGCACACACATGAACATTATGGGATTCTAGTGATTTAAATTGTCATTAACAATCATATGTTCCATACATCTACTTAAATGTGTGATTGATACACTAACTACTCAACTCTGATTTATTATTGTTTAACAGACTGGATGCTCATGCTTGGGTCAATTATTCAATATCAGTATTTAAAATAGCCATTGGAAAACAAAATTGTATGTTGAAATGTATAAGTAGTTGATTTAGGAAAAACTTAGAATAAGCATTTTGTTATAATATATTTTTTTGAGAGAGACAGAATTTAACTTTATTGGGGATATTGAGCCTATAAGATATCCCATTTTGCTCATGTAACTCGTGAGATTATTCTTTTCATACAAATGAGAAAAAATCCTGACAAATACAGGAAAATGTTTCCATTTTTGTTGACATATTACTTGGTAGGATGTTCAGATGAATATGAATCCAGTGTTCGTGTGCTGGAGATCCTAGAGAAGCCTAGATTAGTATAAAGAGTGGAAGCATTGGGTTGTTGTGTAAATGGTAATTAAGATAAGAACCTTATGAGCCTCTAGCATCAGTGTATCAGTATGTTGAAAGTAGCATTCCGTATGAAAAACTAGAAAAGAGCTTCAAATTAAAGGCTCTTTTTCATGCTAAGCTAGGCTATTCTCTTCTTCTTTTTAATGCTTCATTGTTTTCTGGTGTTTCATTGGTTATATTTTCTCTCCAGATTCAACAAATCATGCCATAATGCCACACCAAGATGTCTCATCATTCATCCCTCTTAGACCAAAGAAAGCCTCTTGTGTTCAGGAGGCAGGTTGTGAAGAGCCAAAGAAAGGTATAGACATTATATAACTAGTGTATATGCTGTAAATAGTCATTGCCTGTTAATCACACAACTCTCAGGATAACGCGTGTTAAATGTGAGAGGTATCTTTTCGAACTATGGATAGAATGTAGATGCTCAGAATCATCCATTTTGTACGCTCAGGGCGTAGCTGTCTGCAGAAGACTAGCTGCTCTGACTAAAAACATCACTTTGATCTATTATTTTCTTTCAAGAGCTTTATATTTGCATTTCATCAGCATCCAAAAAATGAAGCAGTGATTTCACAGTGTTGGGATCAGATCATTCCTATGTCTTTGATTTTGAAACATTGCCAGTCATTAATCAGTAATACAGTGACTAGTTTTTAATTAGGATGACATAAGACTGAAGCACACAGTGATCTGTGGCCTTCAAAAACAAAAGCTCTGCTTTACTTTGTCTAGAAAATTATTCTTGTTTTCATAATTTCATCTTTTTTCCACAAGTAGGTGATATGTGAAGTAGGGCTGTCAGGATACTAGATTTTCACCTCAGAATGAATGCCATCAGCTTTCTTACATGTCATCATTGTAGAGCATCTTGAGACCACATGCTATAAAGAACCCAAAAGTTCACAAACTGATGAAGAAACTTCATGTGGGTGCATGTAGTGTCATCTGTGATCTCCTTCAACATGATTTGACCACACACTGCACTACAAACTAGCTAACTAGCTGTCTACTTCTTCTTCTTGGCGTAAAGAACCACTAACCCCACTTCTATGAATTTTGCTGTATCATTATCATAGGTGCACTCTTAATCAGAGATGCAACTGAGCTTTTTAATCCTGGATAATGCCCAAAGAACCTTTCCACCGTGAGAGTTTAAAGTTAGTTAAAATACCTAGACATTTTCCTAAAGCTCAAAGTGATGTCTTCAGACCTCTCTGTTATTGTCAGAATAGCCAGAAAGCCAAAACAATCCCTTTGGAAAGGCAAAAGTTTCATACCAACTAACTGAAAAAAGGCTGCTTATCAGCTAAATAAACAAATATTTCAGTTGATCTGTGACTATATTTAACATGTAATATACAAGCCCATGCTTTACATTCTTAAACTGTGAAAAATCTTTGTCCGAAGACCTTCATTCAAGTATTTTCTTTCTTCTTTCCAGCTACGTTTGCGATGGAAATAAGTGTGGAGCATGATAAAAGAACTGGAAAAAGTCAGGTGGTCTCTACAACAACAATCACCCCAGAAACCATTGAAGAGAGGGGCTTGAAAGTGTACGATGATGGGCGCAAGTCCGTGTATGCACTGCACCCAGATGGGAGCCAAAGACTTAATAAAGCTGTTGGAGAAATGACATCCAAGGAGGTGGATGAGCTGCTGCATAAGGCTACTGATAAGGATGTGCCAACTGAGGTGCAGTACCATCTACCTGTTTACTCTGTGCCCTACACAGGGAACAGCAGGCCTTCAACACCTGGGACTCCTTTTAAAACACAGAGGCTTACCCCTTCAACCAGCCCCAGTCCTTTGCCCAAAAATGAAACTCAAATCCTTAAAGAGGAACACCAGAGAAGCCAAGACCCACAGGGATGGAAAAACCCCAGCAAAACACCAAGCCCCAGCCTCGTCCAACAAGACTCCATGCCAAAAGACCTTCAGAGTTCTGAAGAAGCCACGCTGGCCCATTTCAACCATCAATCCAACAATGATAGTCATTTAAGCTCAAATGCTCATTTTGATGCCAAATCTCCTCAAGGACTGACCATAAGCAAGACAGATACCAGCAGTCCAAACCCGGCAACTCTAGTCTCAGTCAGAGCGAGGTCTGAAGGAATGCCACCACTCATACAGCCGGTCTACAGGGCTGTTGATAACCGTAGTCCTTCACTTGCCAGGCACAGGTTTGAAGCTGATCCTGATGCCTTAAGAGAGAGCCCAGGTGATTTCAACAGATACTCACCTTTTAGTGCAGAGAGTATCTCTTCTGTAAATCTGGTCAACACCATGCCAGAAGAGCTGGATTCCCAACCCATCACAATGATCTTCATGGGCTATGAGAATGCTGAAGATGAAGAGGGAGAAGACATCCAGGCTGAGCTGGTGGTTATAGGCAACAGTGATGATGAGGCTGAAGATGATGGGATCCAGTATGTCATAAAGGAAAATGACGGGGAGGAGTGTCTCTCATACCATCCAGAGGGATGCAAGAGCAAAGTCTTTCAACCCAAAGTAGGTATGGCCAAGGAAACAGACAACAGAGCGACTACTGAGGACACCTACACAAACAAGGATGATTCAGGGCTTCACAAGCCAACTTTTATCCACAAGCCTGGAAAGAATAGTCCGTACCTGCAGGGACAAGGAGTGGATGGATCTGCTAACACAGGCAACATTAATATGGAGAAGATGAAGCTCTGCTCAACGGGAAGATAGGACAAAACTGTACTTATTGCTGAGAGACAGTCATTGAGAAAGGAATGTAAGAATAGAATTTAACTCTTTTTCTAGTTCTTCACCATGTATACCCATGGTTCATAAGTTTGAACGTAACGTGTGTAATTGCCTAGCCTACTGCAAATCCATCATTCTGCCATGAATGTATGAATGCATATTGTGTGAAAGATGCCAACAACTCATACCATTTGGAGTAGAAATCCAAAACAGTCTGAAATGCCTGTTGTCCTGATGAGTGAGCAGCTTATAGCCACAGGCATGGGTAGGTGATTCAGAAAGCTATGGTGCCACCTCCTGGCAAATTAGTTTCATTACAAAGTCAGATCAACAGCTGCACTGACAAATCAGTAGAACTTTGGTATTTTCAGTACCAATGTTTTAGTTTGTAATCTTTAGACAAGGTTTTTGAGATATTTCAGAAAAGATGAAGTATTTGGTAAATAAAGCCTCAGAGTTTTCAGCAATCTTAATTCATTCAGTTCCAACAGCTTTGTCTCTTTATAAAGACACCCTCAAGAGGAAAGCTAAACCAGTGTACATGAATGGTGGAGGAGGGAGCTTTTATAAAAGCTTTCACCAAAATAAATACATCTTTGTGGCTTATTGCAATAGCAATGGACCTTTACCTGCAATACTTGTAGTTTAATTCATAATAACAATTTATTTAAGAGCAGTAACATCTGAATAACTGGTCCTCTAGTTCTAAGTTGGTATTCAATTGTTAATAAACTAATTCTTATATATCTCATGCACTTTTTTAAAAGACAGTTATACTGTAAAATTATTTTTCACAGCTAGGCAAACACACACTATGGCCAAAAGCATACAAACACAGGCCTTAAAATTTGATCTTAGTGTGTTTATCTCAATCAACGCTACAAATGCCCAGATGAAAGGAAATCTATCTTTCAGACCAAAGTGCTCCTCTGACATTTTGTCAACAGTTTGTGTTTGTCCCTGTCTTGTGCCAACCTGACCATGGCCCTGCACCACCTCCACTAGTAAGACTTCGCTAAGTGCTTTTGTGCCTGAGTTGGAAGCAAATTCCTTTGGCCTAAGTTATGAAGGAAAGCCTGAAACAGCTTTTTGAAAGATACGGTAGCAGCTCAGTAATGCAATAGGAGTAAAAAAAAAACTAAAAGTGCAGTTAAATCAGGTATTAAACATTGATAAAGCCATTTGTCAAACATTTCAAACACAAGCTGTGCCTTATTTAAACAACTTCCTAAATCATGCTCAAGTTAACTAGTCTCTCTTTTGTTTGAATTTGAATGTAACTTTGTAACTGACCTGTGTGATTACATTTCCATCGAAATAAAAATGATTTCCCCGTCAACAATTGGTCACAGTGTTGTTTTTGGCGGTGGCACATGCCTGTTAAAGCTCCTGTGACAAGTTTTTAGCTGGTAATGAAACTGACTGAAAACTGATGCCTCTGTATGACCTTAAAACACAAAAGAGATCACCAGTAATAAGACTGGTTATTTCTTTATTAGTGTGTTTGATGCCCATGAATGCTGTTGCTGGGTAGATGTTAAGGAGATAAACATGCTGAGGAAACAGCCTTTTTGTTTTCATCTTCATGGCAAAGATTCCCAGTGAGTGATATGTTTGGCTGTTAAAAGACAGCAGGTTGAGAATTGAAGTCTAAAAACACTATACATGCATGTACACTACAAGATCAGCAAAGATGTAAGGTAATTGTCCACAGTTCATTTTCACTTTATACATAAAAAGTACACCAAAAGACCTTCTCGCTGATATTCACCACTGAAGCAAGCTCAATTAAAGAGATGAGAGATTAATCTTTAAAGAAAGAGATACGTTTATGATAGTGGGTGAATCTTTTGTTTAAGCTCCTCTGTATACAGCCAGGGCAGCAGATTTGCTCTGACTCACGTCTGCATGGACACAAGGACTGACAGCTGAATTTCGCTCCTCTGTTACTCTTGTAAAACACTTGTCCTTGGTTGCTTTCTCTTCCTCTCTGCATCTCTCTGTGGCATTATGAGAACATGGAGGAGGGTGAAAAAAAAAAGAGGTGGCACTGTAGACATCTTGCTTGAAAAATAGTTACATAACAATTTTCTTATGTAAGACAAAAACCTGAAAAGCGAGAAACCCAGGGGCACCCATTGTAATTACTGTTCCTGAGATTCAATTTCCATTTTATAGAGGACCTTACTTGACCATTTTGTGAATGTATTTCACTTCCTTTCTTCTTCAAAGGAACATACATGCTGTTTTAATTGAAAATGTTTCCTTTGTTTTTTTTTGTATTTAGATGGTTCATATCATATACTCATACTTGTCTTAGATGGATAAGAGCCAGTAACACACTGAGGTAGTTACCCTTTTCCTAAAGACCCTGATAAAAAGGGAAATAGATGCAGAACAAAGTGTTACCTTATCCTAGAATGTAGATTTGAAGTTACATGTTCACAGCAAGATCTGTAGGTAAACCTGTAACATTAACTAATATATGTTTCATATTGCTTTCTGAAACTGGATCGGTTAAGTTTGGGTACAATTGTTGTTGACCCAATACCCAGACTTAGAAAATCATGATTGAATACATGTTCTTTGTATAACCTCAGATGACTTGTTTTTTTGCTTAGTGTTGTTGATGCTGAGGGGAGAAACATGATGTTTTGAGCAGTTGGGCCTGTCACAAGTATTACACAACTGCCTCACCTTGTCTATCGGGTAGTTAAGTAGTAACATCTCCAGATCAAACTGTTTCTAGGTCCAAGCCGCTAACACATATTGTGTTTTCAGTTCGCTGCAGTGCTGTGTTCCTCGCTGCTTTTGAGAGATACAATTTTGAAACAATCCTTTATTGGCCTAATTTTTTTTATCTGTGATGAGAGAAAAAAGGAAGAGATGACTGAAGCCTATCACTTCAGTTCCATTCTTATATGACTGGAAGGGACACTCATGTTAAGGTCCCTCATGTTAGCATAAAGCTATGGAATCGGTTAATGTATGCTAGTTAGCATACATTCATACACTGATATGAGGAACGTTTGAAGTTGAACGCAATAATAATAGAGTAGACATTTAAACATAATGTGACAAATAGATGCCTAGTTTTAAGGTGTAAATGATCACAGATCACACAGTCTATGCTCAGTTCTTCCCCCGCTGCTGATGTGCTTCACTACATGCAAGTACCGTTGGTGAACGGAAGAGGGGCTTCTGTATCAGCTGCTAAGTTTCCAAAAAAGGGCTGCATTTTGAGAGCAAAAAGAAAAACTTAATATTGGCAACATTTATTTAACACGTTAGTTAATGATTCGTAGAAGCCCATAGATGGTACAGTTTTTGCCTAGCTAACGTCTTGCCTAGCTAACGTCGTCTAGTTCAATCCTTCGCAGTGTTGGATGGCGGACTGAGCTGTTGAGCAGAAGACAAGTTGCTTTTCTTCCTTTTCATACTGTTCATATGTTGAATATTAGAACATCAATTTAACTTTTTTCATTGGCACTTGAAATGAACAAGACATCCAAATTCATTGTTAATTATTTTTAAAGGGCCAGCACACTTTCACTCAAATTGCCAACCACAAACTTTTTTTAAATGATGGTTCTTAATTTTTTACAAAGTCTCTTCTCAGATGAAGTTTTATTAGGAACACCTAAATAAATCTAATACTGCTCTGCAAAAGCATTTTTTTGCGTGAGGATTACACTTTTTTTGATGAAACTGTTCCAGGGAGGCATGGATTCACCTTTATGCTCTCATAGGGGCTAATGCTTTGTGTGCTCTGATAATCTTAGGCTCTTTATTCACAAGTAAACCGACACATAGAGCAGAGGAGAGCAAGTGTTCACTAGCAAGTGAACAAGCGTTAGGACACAGCCATCGATCACATTTTGAGAGTGATGTCAAACTCATTGGAACAGAAACGTTAATTAATCCAGATTTTGACAGATTTTCGGCGTGGTTGAGTAAAATTAGAGCTGTATTTCGATGGAAATTTGGCGACTGATTAAAGATCTGACAATAATAAGAATTTAGTTTAACTGTGTTCAATCAGCCAGGAAAATGTTTCAATATCAGACAAAATGAAAGCAAAAAAGGACCTTCAGTAGTTTGTCATGTGTTGATAACTGATGAATGAGATTTTCTACATGCTCGCTCAAACCTGACTGAGAGCTTATTAAAATGATTGATGAATTGATGAATGAGTCGCTTCAGGAAGCAGTTCAGTTCAGTCAAAAGATTTTTTTTCTTCTGAGCAAAACATTCAAAATGACTCAACATTTGTGACTAAGTTCCCTTTTATGAAACCTCTCTTCTCAGTGTTAGCAAAACAGATTTCAGTGTGGACTTACCTGTGGAGAAATTTTTCATTGACATCAACTTTAAAATTGTACATACTGTTTTATCTGTCAAACAAAACTTATACCAAAGCTCCATGTTTATGCTTCATTCTGCACATTCAAGTATTAAGTCTAGTTTCTGAGACATCGGAAAGATTCTTGATCAGAGGTGTTGTAACAGAAGGCATTAGGCAATCCCTCCAGGATTTCGCTGTTTTTTTTTTGTGATTGTTGCGGCCCAAAAAAGCCTGATTTTGCGACAGCTTTTTGAGAAAATTGCAGTGAAAGTTGCAACTTTTTAAAAAGCTTTTTCCCCCCCAATAACATCTCAGGGGCAAGTAAATATGCTAAATTATTGGCAGTTGGTTTTATAAAACATTCTTGATGTGACCACTGTGACTGTATTTTGATTCTCTTGATTCACTGAAAAATGCCATGAAGTGCTGATGATATCAAAATTTCAGGAGCAGAGCCACAACTCAACCGCGCCTCTTCCGTTTTCTCGTTTCTGAATCCCTCCCTCCTTTCCCTTTCTCCTTCTGCTCCTCTCCTCCTTATCCATATGGCCCTGAGGGGGTTCGTCGTGCCCGGGTACTACGGCGGATCCCCTGCGAAGCTTCCCCAAAGCTACTAAGAGTTCAATATCGATCAATATAATAATCCGTAATCAATAAATTATCTTTCAAATCTCATTCTGTTGATGGTGTGGTCCTTGCTAGTGAAAGGACTGTGTTGCACATTTACGACAGTCCTTGAATGTACCTGCAGTGACGCACTGGACAGACAGTCAGTTCACGGCACTGAAATGAATCTGCATCTTTCAACAAGGAGTTGATCAAAACTTACTAAACGTGTCCGATGTATCACCAAACTGGATTAAATCAAGCTGTAGACGCAGGGGAAACATAGATTCTTAATGTCCGGCAGTCTGCTACTAAAGTTTTCGTCTTGTCAACAAAATCAAAAAATATGATCTATAGCTTATTAATACTGAAATGGTATTTGAGTATCTATAAATAACAACGTTGTCATCGTCACTTGTCTTGCCTGCTGTCCTCGCTCTTCAGCCGTTCTTCGTGCGTGTTTTGCTGTTGAAAAGTGCCGATCAAGCGAGGACTTACTTTTATCTACCTCAAAACTTGCACACTGTACATTTGCACATTCAATTGCACTATGAGATAAATAACTCAATCAGTCCATGCACAATATTTATATTGTATTTATATTTTTATATTTATTAATAATGTGTTCTTTTACTTGTGTGTTCTTTGTGGCTTTATACGGGACCTGAGAAACAAAATTTCGTCCCATATCATGCAACAGGTTGGTATGATAATAACCAGTTTACCCTCGCTTTCATGAAAAACATCCAGAAACTGACTTCAACGAACTTCGGCATAAATATTAGTTGGTAAATGTGCTTTTTTCGCGTCGGACAAGTCTTAATCTTGTCAACCGCAAACAAGGAAGTGAAATTGATGACGCAACCGATGACATACAGGGTCTGAGATTAAGGGGATTGGTCAAATTTGCAGGAAAGTTGCGGTGATTGTGTAAAATTGCAACGCCGCACAGAAATCGCGCTGATTGGTTAAATTTGCGTTGATAGTTGCGATCGCGAAATCACAATTTCCTGGAGGGACTGATGGGGAGTGATTTGGTAATGTCTTGTGGCTTAAAGCAGGACAGAGATTTACAAGCACTGTTGTATTTCAATAAATGTTGCTCTATGCAGTCATGTATAATCAAATTTAACCCTTTGTTCTGCATCACAGTGATGATTTTAAATTTCATTCTGGGCAATGGATTTTATCTCTAAGTGGTTAGCGCTGTTTCCTCACAGCAAGAAAATTCCTGGTTCAAATTCCCAACCAGGCAAGTGCCTTTAAGTGTGGAGTTTGCATGTTCTCCCTGTGCTGTGTGGGTTCTCTCTGGGTACTCTGGCTTCCTCCCACAGTCAAAGAACATTCTCATCAGGTTGATTGATGACTCTAAATTACCCAGAGGTGTGAGTGTGTGCATGTATGGTTGTTTCTCTCTACATGTTAGCCCTGTGTTAGGCTGTCCAGGGTGAACCCTGCTTCTCGCCCAGTGACAGATGGGATAGACTCCAGCCCCCTGTGACCCCAGTAAGCGGATAAGCAGTAAAGATAATGGATGGATGGAATTAATCTCTTAATTGCAACCCATTTGTTTCATTTCTGAGAGACGTGTGTGTAGGTATAGTATAATTAGTTACAAATACTTATGTTGGCAGAGAAATGTCAGTGCAAAAGCGGATTCAAGGTTATTTGGTAGAAGTTTTAGTTGCATCAGTGCATTCTGATTGTAAGAGGACCTGCCATGCGGAGCTGCATGTAGAGAAAGAAAAAATGCAAGATTCTTCCCACCAGAATTTTAAAACAGTTGATTGCTTTGTAGTACACATTTCTTTAAAAATGATTTTTAATCGCAACCTTAAAGAAATGAAATGTTGAAAAGTAGGAGTAACTTCAAAAATGTACATGCAGTTTTAAGAGTCTTCAATGAAGCAGTGCAAAACCAAGCAGGTTTTTGAATCATCCCCACACTGGGGATTGAATGCATGTATGAACACAAGATGAGCTCCTCTCAGCTTGAGTGTGTGTTTGTGAGAGAACGCTCATGTATTGGCTGTCTCTATAACAGCCCCCTTCCACTAACTGTCCAATCAGAGGCAGCAGCAGCCGGCAGAGCTGCCAGTATGAGGCTGCACACAGAAACAGAGCAGAGCCCTCTGCATTAGCCTGCCACACTGTCCAGGTAGGTCCATTAACACACAAACTTGCACACACACAGACATACATGCACACACACACACACATGCACGCAACCAAAAGTTTGCAAAGATTTTCCTTTGTGTCAGAGTATTGACCCAAATGAATTATCTGCTGCGCCTGCTAAAATGGAAATCATGTCATGTGTTTAGTATTGATGTGGATGGAGGGATGCTGCAAGCCTCCCACCAGAGCACAGTTATTGGGTTGATAATATGCTGTGTATCGACCAACTGCAGTTATCTGAATGTGTGTTTGCATGCGTGTGTGTAGGGGGAGGCGTGTGCATGTGTGCGCATGTTTTGGCTTTAGAGGGTGTGAATAAGCTGTGAGGTTAAACTGTCCTTGTTGTCCGTAGAGTGGATCACTACTGATCACATTTTAGATGAGATAATAATTACAATTTGACTCGAGATGCTGATAATTGTGGATTAAACAAATAGCTTCTAAAGGGTTTGAACATTTGATCTCAGAGAGAGTCATACAGACAGCATGAATGTGACCAGGTTTGTTGATCTCACTCTGGTTCCAGGGGCAGTGAAAGTATTTCATTTTAAGTTGTGAGAGAAGCCTTTAACGTCTGATAAATGTGGTTTTATGTGTATACGGTTAGATTGCTCTGAACAAAGTATTTTATCAGTAGTATTTTATCAGTTAAACTGAGATATTCAGCAGGCGAGGATGCCAGATGAAAAGTTATTCTTGAGGAGCAGCATTAACACGTTTTCTCTTAAGTGCTATGAATGTGCAGTGAAGAAAGAGTGAAGGAATTCGTATGAGTTGTAATTTGAATTGAATATTTTAAATTGAATGTCCTTGTAAGATTAGAAGAGGGATATCAGCTTACACAGGCTGTTAAGACATTTCTGCTGACTAAATTGTTTGACATTTGTAAAATTCTGCATCATTGTATTATAAGTATCATATTTCTACATCATTATTTTGGATTTTGTTGATTCATTTCTGGTAAACTTACAATTTCATAAGGTCAAATGATTCATTATTTTCAATACAGATTAAAGGTATTTTCATTTGTTAGATTAATACTGATCAGTCCTCTATTGCTGGCAACAGAATGTGTCTGTGGGATTTCATCAAAACTACCTACGTTGTGCTTTTGCAAGGGAAATATACCTCATGTGACAGTATGATTTATTGGTGTAATGTTGATCATTTTAGATAAAAATGTAAAAATATTTTCATACTCATATACGGAATTATAACCACCTTATTGTAATATTTTATGAATGCTTAGTACTCATTTGGCTAATTCTCATTTTTCAATAGTGTAAAATGATGACATTATATGCACTGTTTAGCCTGCAGCTGTGTTGCACAGACGTCTGCAGTGATTGCATGTGAATTCTGAGTGCAACGGGAAAGAGACAGTGTTTTCAAGGCTACCGACCATGAAATAAAAACTCTTACGCATGTCAGTGCCTCTGTGAGGCTGCTTGAAAGACACAATAACACACAGACACACGCACACACATACACACACACGCACACACACGCACACACAACACTCACATGTACACGGAGCACCTCTCTGTCAGAGTTGTGTCCCTCTGTGTGAACTTGCACTGATGTCTCTGTCTTATTTGTCTGCAGTGATGCTTTGTATACAAGTGAAAGCAGTGTGTGTGTGTGTGTGTGTGTATGCTCATCTGTTTTTTTGGGTGGTTGAAGTTCTTATAATGAAATATATACTGTATATATATACTCACATATATATATATACATATATTATATATATAACAAATTTTCCAGTTTCTGATGTTTCATAGACAAAGAAAGACCTTAAAGTCCCGATCTTTAACTAAGTGCTAAAATATATTCAGGAGAGGTCAGGCAGTATTTTATTGGAGTGTTAACACATTTGATGAAATCATTATTTCTGATGTTATAGTATAATTTACCACCTCTTAATGCTTCATCAAATTTGTGGTGGGAATTATTCAGAAAAGAAACGAATGCCGTTCTTTCCGCCTTGAGATGAAAAGTTTGAACTTTCTTTTAATTTCCTCATGTCATGGGAGACGAGACTTGAACATTCAGTAAATATTAAAAGGGTAAAAGAAACACTGATGTGCTATAACTCTTTGGAAATGTTCGCCTTCAACTGGTGTTACATAAACTCCATACCCCTGATACATCAGGCACTTCAGTCCAATGTCTTTCTTTTTTCAGGGAGTTGAACCAAACACTTCACATTTCATAACGATGTGAAGCAGTTTAATTTGGAGTCTGAAAACCTCCTGATAATCCTTGCACGTGTCCAACCTCACAACTCCAACGTGACATTTGCTGCTCCTCACTGAGCTCAGAGATTCATTGTTTTCAGAAAAGTGGGCATTCGTTGGAGTGATAATTCACTTGGTTCCTGCCTTTCTTGATTTAAATGACACTCTCACAGGAACAGTCACTGTGACATTTTCCATTTAGTGTACACAGGCTCCATGTGACACACACAACACTGCAGCAGTAAATGTGACTTTAAAGCAACATTATAAAGTGGAAAAAACCTCATGTTGCTGAGAGGAAGGGTTGACTCTCACTTCTGAAAAACCATGACAGGAGAAGTCAAGATTTATATGAAAAAGTACAATTTAACTTGACAGTAATTTCATGCATCCCCTTTAAAAGGCACAGCTAAAAGCGGATGAATTACTTTAGTCACTGATATATTGTGAATATTTCTGCATCTGACTTCTAAATACTAAGGGAAAATGACTCGTACATCTTAGACCCAATTAGCTATTTCTTTCTCAGAATTAAAATTGCTTGCTTGGTTTTGGATTGTTTATGAAGCTGTGACAAAATGAAAACATGATTATTATGATCACATTCACTTCAATACACTTGTTAGTGATAAACCTAGATTTATGCAACAGATATTATCAGATGTTCCCTTGACAGACATCCAGGAGCTCTTACTGCCTTACAGCTGCCATAAGGAACTTTTAGTTCGTGCCAGTTTTGGTGCCCTCTGGTGGACAAAAGTTTAACCGCTGATATTGTCTTGAACATTTATTGGCAACTTGCAGTCACTTGTCCACTATGATGCCGCATAGTGGACGGCTACTACAGCCTAGAAGTGGACAGTGGAGGTAGCTGTGTTGACATCAAGCTACTTTGCATTAGGAATGCACCAATCCGATCCTGGTGTTGGATATCGGCTAGATCGGACTCAAAAAGCTAGATCGGTTATCGGTGACACAGGGCCGATATATAGTGCCGATCCATATGGCAGATCTTTTCATCTCAGTTCTACTCTTTTCTGTGTTTACAACAGCCATGTTCGTCTCCTACATCATCAGCGCTTGCCGGTCTGTGCATTTTTGCCCGGTGGAACATGATGGAGGATAACTACAGAGGCTCTGCAGTTCAGCTGCATGTCACGCTTCTTTTGCTAACAACTCTGCCGGAAACATTCAACATGTGCAGCGCTACTGTTTCAACGAGTGGCAGTCACGCTGAAAAATATAATGGAAGCCCAAAGGAAGAAGTTTACGTCAGCTGTAGCCGACTGCAAAGAAGCAAGAAACCTTCTAGTTAGTGGATTAGTGGATTAGTGGATTCAAAGTGTGAAAAAAACGGACAGGTTATTGGATTTAATTGTTCCGAATCCATGAAATTAAGGGATTCCAGCCTCTGGTTTAGCACTTGGAACCCAGGTACAGTTCACCATCAAGTCAGAAAAGCCTGAAGTTGCCAAAACATGATACTATCCTCACATTAAGGAACAGAGATTCTTAAATCAATACCGGGATCCGATCGGCTAGTATCGGTATCAGCAGATACTAAAGCCCAGGTATCGATATCGGGACCTAAAGAGTAGGATTGGTGCATCCCTACTTTGGATTTTAACTGATAATTATGTATGAGGTATATTTGGAAGCCTTAAAAGTAACAGAAAGTAACATAATATATTTAGCCTACTTAACAAAAATGTCAGTGACTTTGTCAAATCAGGTGTCAAGGGAGCTCACAAAGAGGTACGTAAGGAAACTTGCGAAGATGGTGTTATCCCCTCATTTATATGGCCCTATGGTTCCTATGCTGACTGGTGTCGGTTGTCGTGTTTACCTATGGGCATGAGGAGTCATCTGCTTCAGTCACAAGTTTAGTCACATGTGCTTGAGAGATAAAATCCAAGCCCACCAATATTTTAATTTACACATTAAATGTTTTAATCTGTGATTAGGTCTGTAGTTTTGCTACAGTTGATTTGAGATGAGACCTGGGAATCGCTGTTGAAATGTTTGGGAATGTGTCACAAATCTTGTGACTGAAGCAGATGGCAGCTCATACAATAGGTAAACACAACAAACGCTGGATGACAGTGACCAGTTAGCATAGGAAGTAGAAAGGCAATTCTTCTGTTGTATGGCTGTGATCAACATCTGCCTTCTTTCCATTTTTTCAGAACATGATAGAAGGCTACATCAGCCTTGTCTTGCCTGTTATTACATCCCACCGCTCAACAGGAGATAATCATGGTTGAACATGTAGATTACAGCTAACCGTGGGGAACTAGTGGATGAGAGTTTTTATTTAGCATCGGCATCCAGTAGGTACATGTCCTTTTTGCTGTCCTGGCGTTGGCGTGTGAACATTGTGACATCACATGCAAAAGGTCAATAAGATTTGATTTTCAACTAAAATCTTATTCTGCTTTATTCAGACACCTAAATGTACTCACTTAATTCACTCACTATGTGCACTCACTGTGCATCTCTGCTATGAAAAATGCAGAAGCCTTCTCACTTCGCAGTATAATGCAAATCACCTTATCTGACACTATGATCCCCTAGCAGCAGTTTTAGTCACTCCATGCCATGAGAAAAAGGCCAAAGTATTTTCTGTAACTTAAGTTATTTTGTCAGACAAAGAGTTAGCAGATCACAAAATGCTCATGTCTAACTTCTTTTTAATGCCTTTTGTAACACTTTTGGGATGTTATATAACTATCAACTGCTTTTTTTTTGTAAACCTTTATTATCATGAAAAACTGGAATTTTACTGAAAACCGTTGATTTATTATTTGATGCACAGCATATCTTGTAATATGTGGAAATTCGCAGTCACAAAAGATTCAGAACACTACCCTTTTTGAACAAGTTATGGCTTTGGACAGGACACACTCTTGATTGGGACTGGAACACAGCATGTGTCTGTCATTGGGAACAGCCGCAGGAAGCATCATCTCCACTCAGCCTCATCGAAATGACAGTTCCGCCAATACTTCCATGTGTGTGTTTGTGTTGTAACCATCACGCAGGAGGATGTCAAACTTTGCTTTCACAGTTACAACTTAAACAGTGCATCAGCATATGGACAGTCTAAAATAGCAGATGAGTTTGTTTCTGGTTGTCTTTGGCATTTGGATACTATACTTTGGATATGATTTCCTTATGGATGACCTACTCCATGCTGTTGGTAGGTAAAGCTCAGCTTTGTATGTCTTTTGTAGAGAAGCAATAAATAGAATACTCTGTTCAACTCTTGCACCATGAGTGGTATTTGATAAAGCCATGGAATCAAGATTCTTTTTTAAATTTTCTCTCACACACAAATTCTAAGAAATATAACTTAAAAATGTATAACTGCAAGCTGTAATAAGTGTTGTTTCAGTTGTTTCATTGCTTGTTTCTGTTGTTAAAACTTAGTCCCAAACACCAACTACAAAAAAATTGAAAAATATAATCAAGGAACATTTATTTAGTATAATTTGGTATTTGGTTCCTGACAGAGGAGGAACAATGGAGCTCCATATAATAAAAGAATTACACATTTTTGGTATTTGATTGCACATGATACATGTAACACAAATATCTGTTATTGATTTGGTTCTTTTAAAAAGTTGTTTTTGAAAAAAAAGAAAAGAAGAGAATGTCAACCTTCTTAAATTACAAAAGTCTAAAGGTACACATTAAAGAAAAGATCTGACGACAACAAATGAACCCATAGATTTACTATTAAAGTCTGTGCAATTCAGATGTCTCAAATTAAAAAATAATACAAATGACTATAATGCAAATTTATTCTAAGAGAATTATCACATCAAAGCATTTTACTTGCTCAGAAGATTCAAAAGTACAGTTTTAGTTTATATCTGGATTTGTGAAAAGTCAGTAATTATTAAATGACTCTGATGTAGTTCATTTTTTAATGAAGGAATTTAGAAATTTAGGATTAGATATATTTGCTCGAACAAGATTTAGTACTAGCTTGTAGGCTGCTTTCAGAATACTAATTTAACGTTGTACACAAGTATGAATAAATCATCCAAAGAGAACTGGAGGAACCAGCAAAGTATAAAGAATCCTTGATATAGTGCAGCATTTCTTTTCACAAAATTGCCTCATAAAACCAAGAACAGAAATCAAACAGGATGATAAGATAAGGAGTAAACGGTAGAAGTAAAGACAAATTTAAGACACACACACAGACATTCACTCACACTAGTGTCATATTATTTCCAAAGATTGAATATTGTATTCAAACCAGGCCAAGACTCAAGAGTGCAATGCACAACATTCACACCAAAAGATTTCAAAGCTGGTCATTGTTTTGCTTTTTTAAAACATACATACTGGAAAACTCTCAAGCAGTCAGCCTTGAGCTGAGTGGATGAAAAAAAATCCAGTGCAAGCTGTGTTTCCTTGTATTATTAATTATGAAGGGAATTTGGATGTCATGTTGAGGCATAAAATAAGTTAAATGTGAGACATGGATTCTCGCTTTAGTTAGGGTGAGATAAGTGGTACAATTCTCACTCATAAAAGTTAAAACTATGAAGAAAATATGTGTGATGTGTAAGAAATTAACGATTATTGTTATTGATACAAAGACACACTAGATGTCCTCTACTCAGTGGACAATAGTTGTTCCTGTCTTGTTCCTTCAAGAACATATGAAATGATTTGCTGCCTCTGAAATGAAGTGATACAATCATACATTTTAGCAAACATAGTCACTGCAGTGCTTTAAACAATTGAACAAGATTCTTCAGATTTTTCCTATAATGTTAAGTTAGAAGTCAGTTTGTTTTTAGTTTCCCCATGCACAATGAATGCAGCACTACTCCTCCTTTGGACACTTTTACATCTTACACTTTGGTGGCATTTACTGCACAGCCACTTGTAACACACTCATAGTAGCTCTGCCCTTCATGGTTATCTTGTCTATCCATTACAACACCTGTTACAGGTCTCTACCACATATCACTGTCTTCTGCTAGTCTACATGGAATTTATACCTACTATAAATTTGGACTGGCCAAAAAAGTAAGAAAAAAGTAACGTTAGGAAACAAATGTGAAAGCTGAAAATATTAGTGAATTATTTTACTCAGAATTATCATAATTTTTTTTTAATTTCCCCTGGTACATTCAATTTGTGTTATGTATGTCAGTTATATTTCCCAGTGGATGATCTAGTCTATGAAATAATCGTCTTGTCTCACTGTCTGCTCTTGATTCTGTTTATTTCCAGAATATAGTGACAACAAAATACAAATAAGTAAACTGCTGATGCATTGAGAGCTGGCACCGTTCTTTCTTAATTTCGAAAAACACTGCACCCAATCACAAATCACATTGCACAGTCTGCTGATGAGGTGGTGTGGAGGTGGTTGGAGGAGGCAACAGCTGAGTGGTGTCAGCCCGTTGATGGTTGCCATGGAACTCAGTCTGTCGCATGCACGTGTCATTGTAGGCGTGTGTGCATGTATGTGTGTATCTGATTTTTAAAATGTACTGGCTAACAATCAAGTAAGACAATCAAAATTGATATTCTCTTCACCCTGAAAATTATATCTGCTAATTATGTTTTGTTTTAATTTTTTTTGTATTTGTATCTGCATACTTAAGAACATAAATCATACATTTGAGTCGATCATAAGAAAATGATCTAACACACATCTTAAAGCAGGATCAACATCCCATTCCTTATCAGACATGTTACAGAATTCATATTAGTGATGAAACAACTTTTTTGAAAAAATGTTGCATTGTTTGTAACGTCTACTTTTGGGGGGGAATGTCTTTTTGTTTATTTGTATTCATTTTTTTACATGTTCGCAATAAACACTTCCAAAAAAAAAATCATCACCTTCTCCTGGCTATAAGGTTGAATTCTAACATTTTGATAACTTTAAAGCCATTACAACCATCCTTTATATCAGTAATGGAAGTACTTTTCTGCAGTTTTTCAGACCATTTCTTCCTCATTTCAATCACAGCATAGAGCTCAAATAAAGTGAATGCTTAAAAATTATTGCAAAAGGCCTGATGACTTGCAGCAAATGACAGTAAATGTTCATTGTGTCAGTATTAACCTAAACAAGTTTCTTAAAACCTAAATCAAAGGTTGTTGTTTTTAAAACTATTGCAGACACTTGAATGTTCATGTATTATTGAATTTTCAACATAACTACAAACAAAGATGTAATTATTAAACCTTCAAACAAAGGATCACAAGAACATTAACAATAAGTTGACCAATTCCCACAAAAGTTGGAGTACTATATATTTTACTGTGTAGAATGTTGATCAAAAAAAGATGGTTGATGGTTTCAAATAATTTAAAAACAACATGTCAAAATTGAAAACAGATTTTTTTTTTAGGTTTTATGAAAAATATATGCTCATGAAATTTGATGCCAGCAACGAGTATAAAATCTGATAGGACAGGGACAACAAAATACTGAAAAAGTTGTGAAATGCTAAAAAAAACACCTGGAGGAACATATCCCTACTAATGAGGTGAATCTGTAAAAGGTTAGTAACATGAGTAGACCTAACGATGGCTTTCAAGAAGAAGTTCACCAGTCTGTGAGAGACTGCATGAGCTAAAAGTTAAACAATTTCAGAATAATGTCACACAGTGTAAAATTGCAAAGAATTTGGGTAAATTTAATCATCTACAGAACGTAACATCATTAAAAGATTCAGAGAATCCGGAGAAATCTCTGTACAAAAGGGACAAGGACCAAAACCAATACTGGATGGCCATGATCTTCGGGCTTCAGGCGGCACTACATTAAAAACACACAGAACTCTACACCCACATACTTAAGTGTTAAAGTGCATATATGCTTTTCAAAAAGCAAACAATCACCCAGCCAATGTTCTCTCTAGTTTACTTTTGTTCAGATTTGTGATTATGGCGCAGAAGAAGTTGTTTTATCAAAATGTATCTAATAGTCCACTTCTCTATGGGTTGGGACAAGGCCTCTTTGCTGTCCAGCATGAAGGAAACCATTTCTTGACAGCCTACAAGATATATTATATCAGTCATTGTCAGCAACTATTGCAGTCACTTTCCCACTGAGACCATGTGATGTAACTGCTCGATCTCACTGGCAACCCTGACGTGCTTCCCATAAAACTCTTATGTTAACTGTCCACAAGTCAGTTATGGTGGAATCGTACTCCAAGCTCTCAAAAGTTGTATTCAATTATTTTTCTAGATCAGACTAGGCTTTTTTCAAGGTAGCTAGCAAATGTTTTTCTCACGTTTCTCTGTTTTTGTCCGTGTTGATATTGGTAGTGTCCAACCACCTGCAAGCTTTAACTGAGGGACAGTTTTAGCTGAACTAAAAACTAGCACCAATACTCTTTTAGAGCTGTAGCACCACATTTCTTCTCTCCTCAATGGGTCTAACACCAGTGTTGCGGGGCTGTGTTTAGCTAGTAGATGCTTCTGCAAATTTGAGGTAGTTCTTAGCAGATGACTAGTTTTTATCCTTGAGGCACAGTTTACATTTCAGTGTGATGTTGTTCTTGTCCCATTAGACTAAAAACTCAAATTAATGGGAATATTTCCACAAAGTAAACACTAGGGTTGTCCCGATACAACTTTTTCACTTCCGTTACGATACCATATTGAGTTTTGGCCGATACCGATATCGATCCGATACGATATCAGCACAAATCATACATACATTTATTACTTATTTTGGTAGTATGGAATGTTAGAAAAGGCTTGATCAAGTGATATTACTCAAACAGAGAACAATAAATAAAACACTTTTGTGTAATATCTGAAGTTAAATGATTCAGCCTGTCCCTGCTAAAAAGTAAAAAGAAAACATTCTTGATGTGACCACTATGAAGATATTTTGATTCTCTTGATTCAAATAAAAATGCCATGGACACAATATAAGGGCTGTATTGCACTTTTACGACGGTCCCTGAATGCACCTTGCAGCGACAGAGGCACTTGACAGACAGTCCACGGCACTCTGAAATGCATCTGCATCTTTGATGACAAGGGATCCAAACTTACTAAATGTGTCTGATGTTTTACCAAACTGGATTAAATCAAGCTGTAGACGCAGAGCTTTTTACGGTGAGAGCGGCAAAAATGGCAAATAGTAAACAGACATCCCCCAGTTGTGTCTCTGTCACTAACGCACACTGGGAGGTAAAAATCATTAATGAAGATGAGACATGCATGGAGCATAGGCATGGAGGCGAGAGAGCTGGTTCACACAACACACCTGCTGCAGGTAGAGACCAAGCTAACACTGAGACCCTCAGATAATAACTCAGTCTGTCACAGGGAAACTTGTGCATGACAAGTTTTGCACTCAGCTGCAACGTCTTTTTCGGACTTAAACGAAAAATACTGCCACACGGCCAACATCACTCCTACTCATAGCACACGCTGTTGTGATCACGTGGGCTCTGCATGCTGGATCCGGGCACTGCTGGATAGAAGTGCTGGAGTGGAGTCTGGAAAGGACTGCTTCTATCGGAGATTTTAGATGCAGCTCATTAAAATCGGATGCCATTTTTTTTGCTGATATCGGACCTGATATCTGATATCAATATCGGATCGGGACACCCCTAGTAAACACTGTACCCTCTGCCATATCCCTAAAGTGCTAGTTGAATTAGCTCGCTAGACATGTGCACTAACACAAACAGAAACACCGCAAGTGCTTCCGCACTCTCCGGCTTTGTGGTGACAAAAGAAAAAAACTTCACTTTTTTTGATACATTTTCAAACTTGAATCTGTAGTGAGATTTTGTTTCTACCTCAGACTTGCATAAATTGTAATAATGCTTGGGTTTTACCAAGATAGAGTGCTGTAGTTCAGATTCCTATCATATTGCTTTACAGATTAATTCATTTCTGTATTTCTTTAAAACAACACTACAATAACCATACCTTGATATTTAAAGCTGCTGTGAGGAACTTTTGATTTATATCAATTTTGGTACCCCATTGTGGTCAAAGTGATACCTCTTATCTCTTGTTCTGTACATGCAAAAGTAGTGTTTTCAACAAAAACCTCACCCTGCTGTCTTTTAACAGCCAGGTGTATCACTCAATGTGATTATTTGCCATGAAAACAGCCAACAAAGGATGTTTCTAAAGTCAAATGTCAATCATGTGGTCTGACACCTACCCCCACTGAGGGGTATAAGGCATTAAAAATGAAAACAAAGAAGGTATCAGTGTTGTTGTTTATGGTTTTGTTTGCTTTTTGAAGGTCATGAAGAGGCATCAGTGTTGGTTTCAGTCTGTTTCTCAGCTGGTGAAAAACTCCTCATAGTGCCTTTAAGGACTGAAGAATGTTAGGTAATGACCGGGGTTTAAGATATATTTTCAGAAGAATGTCTTTTAGTTTAATACCTGTACCACTAAATGACAATATAGGAACATGGACACATCTGTCATACACTGGGATTGTATATGGGAGGGGGGAAACACAGTTACAGCAGAGTGAACAGTAGAAACTTTGTTAGTAGAGAATAAGATGATACACACTAGAAAAGTATTACATTCTAAGCTGCAAAGTCTGTTCGTTCAGTGAGCAGTACACTGTATTGTTTTCTCCTGCTGTAGTTATCCACAAAATAAGATCGGCACATTGATTTCTGGGTGCTTAAAGCCTTTTAACAACGACCACCAGAGCTGAACACTTTTTCCAGTCTCTGGTGAGTCTCCTCTTGGTCACATTATCCCAAAAAAATGTGCCAACTGTGAATGTTCCGCAGAGAAATGATGAGAAAGAGGAAGCCAAAAGGATTAAAAACTTGGTAGAGAGTGAACAGGCACTGACACTGGTGGATTTTTTTGTGAGTCAGCAGCCATGGGTATCCTGTTAAATACTCTGAGCTTTGCAGTGAAAGAGCCCACAGGCCCTGGTGAGCTGCTGACCCAACACTTGGCAGGAGGAGAACATGACATCAGCTGCAGGATGAGGTGGATTCAGACAAAGCCTTCCAATACAGGCACACAATTGGCATTAGTCAAAGACTATTCTTTATTTAGTAGGATTAACAGTTGCTGGGGATTTGTTTATTTGCTTGTTTTTTTATGGTGGGGTTCAGTCATTTGGCAGTGGTAGAAAGTATTTGGTGGTGTCATGCTTTTTATTTATAATAATGTAATATGGTGTCAAAATGAATGAGCATGTTTTTTTCTTCTTTTGCTTGTCTTGTGTGAAATATAAAGTCAATAAGTTTATCAATTAAAAAAATGTATCTTAGAAGAAGGTACGATAAACAAACTATCCTCTATGAACCAGGGAAGTGGATGGTTCATGGCTGCCTGTTGATGATCTGTCAGACCACACAAAGAATTAAATAAAGATACAAAAACTTCCTTAGTGGATAGTTAAAACTTAGCCCTTTAAGATTATGTCTATCTGCATTAGATTACATAACTCATCTCCCCGTATGACCACTAGCATTACCCCCCAATGGTTATTCTCTAGCAGCTGAGCATGCCTGAACTTCCAATTACTAAATCTGCATTTATATAGTGTGCTTTTTTTTGCTTTGAATTGAGTAGAGGCTGAAGACTGACTCTGCCTTTTGATACAGACTAGGTTACAACTGCCTGATGATACAGACTAGCACATGGTTGTGCGCAGTATTAGACGGTATAAATGATACAAATTTGGCCTACAGTAGAGATTTGGACTCTACCGACCAATCTCGATAACACTTGTTGATGATGTCATCATACCTGCCTCCGTGTAAAAATGGCTTCAGTTACAGAGACCACGGAGCAGGAGGAGCTGGTTAAAAAAAAAACGGTGCTACATCAGTGATTTGGACTTGGTTCAGATTTAAAAAGTCGGATCGTGAGCAGAAAAATGTCATTTGCAAGATGTGACGAGTGACAGTGCCTGCAAGCAAAGGTAACATTTGTTGTACCATCTAAAAACAAAACATGTCCTTGAATATGAGGAGAGCCAGAGGATGCGCTCCACTAAAACGCCCAGTCAGTCTCTGAACACAGGAGGGAAGAAAAATGTTTACCCTACTACTACAAAAGCCATTAACGATACACTTGTGCAAAGACATGGTCCCTTTCCAAACAGCAGTGGTTTTCAAGACATGATTAAACCTCTTGATCCACAATTCGAGTCCCGAGCCACAAGTATTTTAATAAAACAGAAATGCCCAAACTGTACAGCCAGCTCCAAGAGAAAGTTGATAAAGACCTCCATGAGTTGTTGTACTGCTTTTATTTGAAGTATCAGCAATGTTATTTGTTCGTTTGCACCATAGAGTGCTGAGTTTTAATTTTGAGTTTTGAGATCTGCACAATAAATGTTCTCAAAATTACATTATGACTGTTTTTGTTTCTTTTTGTTGTTTTAAAAAAAAATGTTTTATTAATTTAGCTTTGCTGAGGCACTATATAATCCATTCAGACCTTCCATTATAATTTTTACACTTAAAGTTTATACCGCTATATATACCGTTACCGTAAAGGGATTCAATTTATACCGCGATAGGAATTTTAGTTCCTATCGCACAGCACTACTAGCACGTCATATTTCGATTTGCAAAAGGAAAACGAGCATACCTCAGTGTTGGCTCAAGTATTAAAGTTGAGCCAACCCTTCAAGCTGGCTCACCACAACAATAAACCAAACTAATATCTTCAAGTTCATTCAGTGTTTATCTTCTAAGATTTTAACTACACAATACAATATGTTGTCTCAACTACTTCTATTATAAAAAGTTGGGCCAACAATACAAAACGTATTGTATCACATTAATCAATTAGTTTTTTTACAGTGTACTTGTCTAATTTAATTGTTTGCACTTTCTCCATTTGATTACACTGTTTTTTCAAACATTATTTTAGGATGCTTTTACACCTGAATCATCACTCTGATGTTGAACAAATCAAGCGAGCCGAGATCACCTAGAAGAGGTGCTTACTTTCAACTGAACCCTGATGGAGTGGTTTGTTTGCAGGGAGCACACAATCAACCCAGCATCCAGAACAAATAGCTGCTTGACCCCTAACACCAATAGTAGAAGGCTTGTCATAATGGATCAGTAATACAGCTACAAGGCAATTTCGATAATAACTGATAATTAGCATAAAAATATAAATGGGCTAATGTTGCTCACCATTTCCACCATCTAGATTAGAGGATTTATTGTCGTACTTGTCAAACCGGGGCAGTTTTTCCTTCACCTTACGAAACTTCAACATTTACCAAGCTGGTCTTGTACCTTCACAAACTGCAGTCTGAGCTTCTTGGCCTTAGAGCAGTGAAAGCCCATCTTGTTCCTGTGCCAACTCATATGTTTGTAACCTCCTGTACTTTACAAGTGGTGTCTAACGTTTGACAAATGTGCTCATCTTCCAAAAATGCCAAGTGTTCCCCACTAGGACTCATTCTGTAGGTCAGTTACCTGGCTTATATTAGTTGGCGCCCTGGAGCTGGCTGGCTTCCCACAATGCAAAGTGCAGTCAGGACACGGAGGCTGTGATATAATGACAGCCCTGCAAAGGTGTGTGCTTTCACCCACTTTACAATATTGCAGTGTGAATGCAAAACAACCCAAGGGAAAAAAATGCAACAACAATCTATCATTTTATCATCAGGTGTGAAAAGCACTCTAAAGAATATTGTGGAAATATAAGTCCAGCAATATAAGTAGAGCATATGTACAAAGCCTAAATACACTACGGCTATGCCATAAAGCTCAATTTTTATCAAAAACTATTAAAATACATCAAGGAGCCACTCTGTTGAACTCAGTTATTTGGTACCATGTGCACACACACACACACACGCACACGCACACACACACACACACTGTGGTTATTTTAATCTGATTACCCATCACCACCCTGCTCAGTAGGTCATTAATGGTTGATTAAACCAATGATGGAGTACTCTGTGGATTAAAATAGACCCTCACAATTATTAACAGCTTCCATTTTACTGTGTACAATTTGTTAGAGAAAAAAAACTACAGTTCCAAGCTTTATAGACAAATGAGTAGAGCTCCTTTTTCTACTAAGAAAACGTTTAAAGAAGTACATCTTTAGTAAGTAGGAATGAGCATTGAGCTATATACAGTACTGAGAAATGTTCTTTCTTTTCATTGTCACAGATGTTGTGACAGCATAATGTGAAAGGGCTCACTGCTAGAGTCGCTCATCTTTCAATCAGAAAGAATCCTTGGGCTAGACATTGAACCCAGAACTGCCTCCTGTGGCTGTGCAAGCAGTGTGTGAATGGCATTGGATAATATTGATGGATGCTTTACATAGCAGCCTCTTTCAACCATGTATGAATGTGTTGTGAATGGTTGAATGGGTGAGACTGCAAGTTTGCTAAAGTAATAGCTTCTCTTAATAGCTGGATTTTTATTAATTGCATCTCTGCAATATGCAACATTCACAACATTAACATACTTTTTTTTTTCATGCTGAGATAAATGATTCATGAATTTTGCTGAGTATATTGGAGTGAGTCAGAGAGTGTGTCTTGAAATGTAAAATTTAAGGAATGAACTGTGTAGTAATGTTTCTCACTGTTGCCGTTAATAGTAGTTTAATCTTTATTAATTAAGTATGTGCCCATGTGCGAATACAGGGATTGAGGGACATTTCTTGTCATCTTCTGGGGACAGTCTGGAAGTGTGTGGGAGGCAGACACATCCCTGCAGTCTTACATAAGAACGGATATAATGCTATCTCATTCAGCTGCTTTTGATGTGCTTTCTCTCCTTTTTGCATGTAACCCACTTAGGGAAACATTAGCTGTGCACAGCACTGGCAAGCTCAAACAACATAGCCTCGCCTCCCAATGCGCGAACACACAAGCACACCCACACACACCACCATGGTTGTCATAACCGCCCCCAATCTCTCCACAGATATCAGCTGAAAGTGTTTCTCTGCTTGGAGCAGAAAATTTAAGTGCCATCCATGGACAAATGAATGTGCTTATAGCACTTCAAGACCTGTTGAAGAGGATTTGCCAAAGTCACATTGGTGTGATTACATTCACAATAACATTCTGAACTGTGACGGCAATGGTCTTGTGTTCTTGTCTGTGGTGTTGGTGGTGACACTGAAGATGATGATCTTACTTAAAACACTACTAAATAACTTCTGATAGACCTAAGTCTTCATTAGTATGTATAAATCAAGCAAAGTGGATATCATGAGGTTTTTAGGTTGATGTCTGTGCTTGTTGCAGAAGAAATTCAAATAATGGACTTGTCATTAGGGAAACTGAAAGACATTTTATTACAAGGAGAAACTGGAGGAAGACAGAATTATAAAAAATGCAAATAATGCCAAGGTGACGTGAGAATATCATGACAATGCTTGTATTATGCTCAAGCACAGAGAGCGCCAACGCAGCAAAGCATTGAGCAAAATGGACAAAACAACAATTTCCTTTCTGTCTCTCAGAAAATGAATGTCTCTTTTCTTTATTCTGTTCTTTCTCAGAAAGCTACCTTGGTGGAAAGAGAGGCAGATGGAAAAGAACTGAACGAAGGTTGCAGCACAACTGAGAATCACAAGTCCTTCTCTGTCACCATGGAAACCACTGAACAATCAGAGCAAGTAATGGACTGTGAAGTGGAGGTTGCTGTGGCTGATTCACCTGAGCAGGGGAAGGATTTCAGTGCTAATGATCACCAAGTTTGTTTAGAGACAGAGTCCTCAAACTCCCCCGGGGAGGACGCAATGCTTGAGAAATTATTAACTGACTCTCCTAGTGAAACAAGTATGATTGATAATCCTGACTGCTCTAACACCAGTGTTTGCACTGAAATGCCTTACCAGGATCAAAAAGAAGCTCTTATATTAGAACAGGGGCATGAGGAGCTCAACAGGAATGAGTCTATCAACTCGTCTGTGTCCGACACACTCTCCAGTGCTGACAGTGTTTACGAGAATGAGGCGCATCGTAAGAGGCAGGACACGCCAGAGCAAGATGTTGAAAAAGAACAAGACCCGGAGCCAGAGCAGTTCCCAGAGCCAGTGCCAGATCCTGAATTAGAGCAATACTGTGAGTCAGAGCAACACCCTGAACCAGAGCAATATGATGAGCTGGAAAACCTTCCTGAACCAGAGCAATATGACGAGCTAAAACCACCTCCTGAACCAGAGCAATACCCTGAGCCAGAGGAAGATCTTGGGCTAGGGCTTTACCCTGAGCCCGAAAAAGACCCTGAACCAAACCACTTCCCTGACCAATACCCTGATCTGGAGTTATACCCAGAGCCAGAATTTGAGGCTGATGATAATGCGCTTAACCCACAAGATGATTACTATCAAAATCTGGCAATAGACCCAGAAGAGGAACCTGAGGCCCATGATATCCAATTCGAACCAACTGTTACTGAGGAATCAATATTAGAGCAGTGCATTAGAGAGGAAGCCATGTCGGATGTGTCCAATGAGTCCTGCCATGCCCTTGACCCTGAAGACATAGATGAATGCTTAAGAGTTGAGATTGCTGCAGCCTCCTCAGATAGTGATAATGATGAAAAATGGAGATCAATATTCTCCTCTTCTATAAACAAAGAGGATGACGACTCATATTTAGACAGTCTTGAGCTCAGCGCCCAGGAGCTCTTTGTGCAGAAAGTTGAGGTGATGGACTCTGAGGAGCAAGACAACACAAACATTGAAGAGGTCAGCTTTGAGGTTCCTCCAGTGGAAGAAGTTCTGGAACAACCTGAGGATGTTATTTCCTTTCCCATCCCTCCACAAGAAGTTAAATATAACCCCTTAGGCCTTCAAGGTTTGTCCAAAATCTCTGAAGATGATACTGAAAATGGCAAAGATACCAATCAGAACACCACCACCCACCGACAGAACACCAATCCAGATCAAGACAAGAAGCTTCCGAAAGACTTCTGTGTGATACAAGAGACCAAGAGTGAGAACGTAAGCACAGAGCATGTGGATTTCCAGCTGGCTCGTAAACAGTGGAGGGAAATGGAGGAGCAAACCAGGAACAAGATAGTCTTGCCAACAACCAAACAGCCCAGCTTCCATGGCAGCCATAGCTTCATGTACACACCAGTCCGCAACATTGAAAGAACCCAGAAGAAAGCACATGATCTTGATAACTTGAATCTGGCTGGAGATTATCCTCACACCCAATTTAGTCCTTGCTCAGAGGATTCAGGCCTAGATGATTCCAGTTACAGGTCCCCGAGTGATGACCTAGAAACCCCAGTTGAAAGGGAGATTCGCATATCAATGGAGAGGGAGGAACATTTCAGGAGAGAGAGGGGCTTCTCCAGGATGGGAAAATCAGCTGATTGCACTTCATCCAGAGGTATCCCCAGATCCATGAGCACTCCACTCACGCCATCATTCATCATCACCTCCTCACCCACCAAGGAACCACTGAAACATGATGTGTCAGCAAACAGCGTTATAATCCTCGACCCTAGCAATGACATAACTGCCAGCCCCAGGCACAACAAGGACGGGGCAGCTCGGACCAGTGAGTGGCGATCCGAGGACAACAGCTCCAACCTTATTATCCTAGAGACATCCAACCTGATTATTCGCAGTGCCTCTGAGTTCTCCCTGAACAAATCCTGTGAGCAGCCACAGGAAAAAATGTTCATGAACAATCCCTTTTTCAAGCTGCGTTCAAGGAGCACACTATCGCTGGTTGATGAAGAGATCAAAATGGTCAAGCAGAGGGAGGAGGAGCTGAGGAAAGAGAGAGCCAATCTGTATGGCCATGACGAGTGTGAATCAGAAAGGATGCTGTCAAGTCAAAAGGACACTCTGACATTTGACAGTTCAGGTATGTCAGGAAATACCAACTATAAAGCAATAAATCAGGATTATTTAAAACTTTGTCCCTCTGTTTGTGTCAGCTAACATTGATCTTTTGTGTTATTAGTTGATGTGCCAATGAAGTGCAAGTCCTCTCCATCATCACCAATGAGAACAGCCTACAGGATGGACCGCTCTGCTTTATCCTGTGACCACAGAGTAAGTTCTGGCTACCTTTCCTTTTAAGAACTATGACAGAAGCAATAATGAATTAAAATAATAATAATTAGTATTTTAGCATTTGTCATTTAGGTGCCATGTCCACTAATGCCTCTTTTTGTGCTGGCAATGTCTATTTTGGATTCAAACCAAATGTGATTTAGCGTTTCTAGAACTCAGCGTCCTCAGCCCATGAAGTGGGAACTAATTTTTGTTGCAGTGCTCTTAGTTGAAAACAGTTTAACCTTTGGAACACTGCACACATCAATGTGACTTTCTGATCACCGACCAATCAAAATCAATAAGGGGCAGGACTTCTTACATCAACTCTGTCAACAGTAATGGCGGAGGACCATAAGGATGTGGAAGTCAACACACTAGTTTTTTGAAGTTACAATTTCCAAGACTAGTGTGCTGCTAATAAGGGCTGGGCGATAATTCGATAATGGAAATTATCACAATATAATTTTTCTCAATATAAATATAAAACATTTTCGATAAAAGTTTGACATAAATAAACATGTAATTACATCCCCCGGCCACTTAAAATTGGGGGGGGGGGCGCTAATGAGCCTTAAACACTAGTTGCCTCACAACATTTGACAGAAGAAGAAGATGGCATTGAACAGCCAATCACGTCGCAGGGTGAGAGAGGTGCAGGGCTGAATGTAAACACAGCTGAGAAGAGGGACAGCGAGTGGTTAGTCTGACACTGTCGACTCTTCATTAAATAAACTTACAGGATGTGGGTAAAGGAAGAGCACAGAGACAGCTTCTGCTGTGCATTTCTAACACGTTTAATGTCCACCGTGACCGTAGGACAACTGAACACAGAATGAGTGTGATGCATTCACTGCACTGTGGGAAACAGTATTACTCTGTCTGCCACCCGTAGTAATCTTAAAGGGTAGAGCCCGACTCAAAACAATACTCTACTAAACTGATACAGAGAAAACAGTTTGATATATATTTGTGGACATGTTAATCAAACTATGGAAATAACCTCAATCTGAGAAAAATAAGAATCTACAAACTAAAACTTCACAAAAATCTAATTTAACACAAGAAGTTTATCAGAAAACTAAATCCAGATACAAACTAACAAACTATCTGGTGTCTTCAATTTTCACTCAGGACCAAAAATCTGCATTCAAATTTAAATGAAATAATTATTTGATATCTATCGTGATAATTATCGATATCGACTGATATGAAATATTTTATCGTGATATCATCATTTTCCATGTCGCCCAGCCCTACTGCTAATGTGACACAATCAGGAGTCTTTCTACCAGCAGGTTTTAGTTACTTGTTATGATGCCATTGAATGAAAACAAGTACGAAGCATACAGAGCATTATAAAAAGACCTAATGGCTGCTTCTAAGGGAAGTTGAAGTGCAGTGGGACAACTTTTGTATCCTAACAATGATAAACGCTCAAGTTGAGGGCGCTGCCAGCATCAAAAAACGCCTAAGTGGACTCAGCCTCTGACTCCATTGTTCGTAGTAAAGATGCATCTTATGGATTTTCCCAGGCAGAATTAACAGTAAAAGACAGGATTTTGGCAAAATGTAGCCTGTATATTTAGAAGAGCAATATAACCTTAAAAAACAAATTTGCTTATTCCACCTTCAGTCTTATAACCTGAGAGAGGAGATGGAAGTGAAGGAGGTAGAGGAGGAGGTGGAGGAAGTACTTTGAAAGAAGGTAAACTATCAGCTTTCTTGCTCAGTTTCCAGAGGTCTACGCTGGAGGAAGACGCAAGAGTGCCATGGCTTTGCGCTGGGAGGCGGGCGAGTTTACAAAAAACGACTGAGGAGGAACTCAAAGGCATTGATTTATAGTGTTATACTCATTCAAGTTAGATGCAGCATTTCACTTGTTTGTTTCATGTTGTGAAAATACTTAAACTCTCTGCTTCTGTGATGTTTTGGGCATAATTAGCAAGACATTGAGAATGTTTCTGGGCTTTTCAGGTTGAGTAAAGGCCAAATCAAACTGATAGCCCCAGAATAATGCATTATACACACAACACAATTGACATAGGTAATACTTGATTGTAGTCAAAGGGTGTGCTGTATTTTTACACCCACATGGCTCTGTCTAGACCTCATCAATTCTGAAAAACACTCTTAGCAAGGCCGCTGGTTTCAGCTCTTACTTAAATCAAGCTTGCACTTCTTTTTGAATAATAAGATGTTGCTTATTCTAAGACTGACATAGACAGTGCCAACATATTGTTTTCCATTTAAACATAATTGATATCAGTACTATGATTTTAAACCAAGGAAAATGGCAATTTTATTAAATATGTTAACCCTCTGATATATGTGCAGGTATCAAAACTAATGTACTGTACAGAGGCGAATCAAGGTCACCAGATTATGTCATGCAATAATTTTCAAACTGCATGTCTCCTTGAGACCTTTCCCTTGCCTTTGAAGAACTGTTTATATAACTTACCCCAGAGGTGCAGTTTCTCAAAAACTGCCATTGACAGAAAAGTGAGTTGTAATAGAATTAGTCTGTTTTTTGTTTGTTTTTTAAATAATGAAAGTAGTGAAGAATAAAGCCTTATCTTATTATTTTCGCACAGTACTCACATGTCATATGTACTTTTAAAAGTTATAGGTTGCTGTTCGGTTGGACACATGACGTGATCACTACTTTAAGACTTTTTGAACTGCTTTCCCTGTCTTGGTCTGTCTGTGTTTCCTATTGAATAGTCTTTGGGCTTTTTAGCTTATCTGTCAGTTATGATTGGGTTGAGATTAGAGCTACACTGGTATTGTAGTGGCTTGCTTTCGCCAAACGAAACTAAACACCTATAAGCCACTGAGGGGCTGCTTTACCGGGACTCAGTTAATGTCTTCCTTGTCAGGATGAATGAATGAAGTCCAATCTCCATGCATTGACATCGGTAAAGTTTTTACGAACTTGTAGAATAAAGGCATAAAGCTATTGTAGACGAGACGATGACAAATATAATGAAGATGGCCAAGACAACAGTCAAGAACTGTATGCTACCCGGTAGGCAGCTCACCTGCCACTAATTGGGTCTTCTTCCCTATATACTTTTTACACCTGGCTTAACACACCCACCACCTAGTGTGCACACAAGTGCATCAAACAAGTAAACAGTCCACACATAATATTGACACACATATGGCTCTAACAGGTATATTTATATCTCCCTTTGAGGTTAGCAAAAATAAACTTAAAAATAAGTTAAATTATAAATAACCAAACTGGTTAAAGCAAACTTGTTTTTTTTAATTCAGCAGAAACATAGCAAGATTGTCATTCATGTCCATGTTTATGAATTCACTGTCATTTTATCTCTACCATGATCTCCAAATATAGTATAAGGCTTACTAGAACGGTCTGTTGGCTGTATCAAACCAAAAACAGCTGCTTCATACAAGCACAAATAACCAGAGACTTCTGAACCAAGACAGTAAAGTTGCAGGCCAACAATAATATCCAGAAAGCTGGAAGTTTAAACAAGTTTCTCAGCAGCTGAGCCAAGGTGTATTTTTGATGAATTTTCTTTGGACTTTTATAAAGTGTTATTCCAACCAGCGAAATTATAAAAAGAAACTATTCATCCTTTGGGTAAAGGGAACCACTAGTTAATAGGGAAACAGACTTTGATACGACAATAATAAATATGTCTGCAACTAGACTCAGTAAGTTTCTTTAAGAGAGGAAACACTGATAGGACCGACCCTCATACAGCTTCAGCTGGATATTTAAATGTATATTTTTATACAGATGGGCAATGGTTTGAGTCCCCCATATTTCACAGTATCATGTTATGAAGACATTTCTGATTTTCTCAGTATGGACAAAATGAATAAATGAAAAACAACTAATAACTTTTCATCACACATATGACATGTGACTATGGTAGTAACATGCAAAAAGAAACTTTATATAAAAGACAATAATTTGCTGACAGTTAATGAAAACTATTTGCAAGAGAGTTTATTTGCTGAGATGCCTGATTGTTAGATACATGTATTGTTTAGTCAACTCTTTGCTAAACTTTTCTCGTCGTAATAAATGTAAATCAAATTTAAAAACATATTTTGATGTTGCTGTATGTCTAAAGGAAGCAAACCAAACATTGCTTGATGTATATTAAATGTATTTTCATACTATGCTTTTGCTGCAAACTTATTTCAGGGTGAGCTGGATGAGAAAAATCAGCACAATAAATAAAACATTTTATAACAATATACCCTTCACTTGCAAGACGTAGTTCACGCAGACAATTCATATACTGAAAACAACATTTTAGTGAGAATAATAATAAATGCTCATAAGCATAGTTCATTTAAAATGTTGTACATCCTTCATGTGACATGTCTTGAAGGATGCAGAACTATTTGAGTTTTCTGCTGGAGTGAGCTCCACATTGTTATCCATGACCCACAGTAAGACAATCCAGAAATTACAGGTATTTGATAACAGCGCTGCCAAAGTGCTCGAAACTACAGGCTTTATCCTGTTCAGTGCGATGAAAATTCCAAAAAATGAAATGTTTCCACTAATGAAAGTATTTTTTTTTTAACACAATAGCACTATAAATAAATGTTTACTAATAAAGAGTAAGGCTACAACATACTCACATTAACTTATTGTTAATGTACAATAAAGTCTGAACTTTATTTTTAAAGACTAAGCATGTACCTCTGTTTTTATGCATCAGGGTAGTTATACCAGTATTTATTTTAAAGCACGTTTCTTTATGGTTTCTTTCCTTTGAAGATTAAGACCACATTCTCAATAAGACAATTCTTAAACAGGAGCTCTGATCTGATTTTGATAAGAATTGTTAAATGTTAATCACTATTTACACAGCCTTTATACTTCCAGCTACTCTGAAAAGGACCTTGTAAGAGCTTGGTACTTTCTTGACCTTTATGTCAACTAATCTTAGACTGCAGTGTTTTACTCTCCATGTTTGTATGCTTAATTGTTAACGTAAAGCTTACAAATCTCAAGGATTGCTTGCTGATGTTCAAAAATTCTGTCGAAGTCCCCTGCTGTGGCTTTTGGGGGCTTAATGGGCTCTTTATGATTTAACATGTTGGGGCTTTTTACTTTTTATTCCTAATGCAACTATTGAAAAGACAAGTGCGTGCAACAATAAACAATGTATACGAAAAAATGTTTGCTTGATGTGTTTCTTTCAGTACACCAACATGGTCTGCCTGTGTTGGGAAGATGACACTTTTGGCTCAGAGTAGCTCTAGAAAATCATTACAGAATCATTCAAATCAAATCTGCTCAGCTGGGAAGCACACGTTTCAAATTCTGGTCTAATGGTGCTGCTTTGGTGTGTGAAGGTTCTCGGTAATCCAGGTCTTGGTAATCCAAAGCCTGATCTAAAAAGGCTAAGGAACTGAAGAAGCCTTTCGGAGAGCAGGTGAAGCTTATTCAAGACTCTACCAAGTCTGGCTGCCTTTCTGATCAAGCCTTGTATGCTTGAGGAAACACAAAATCAAATGGGATCAAAAAACAAGCTCAGGGACTTCTTGGATAATCTGGATAAAGGACCATGGGTTTCCCGAATCATTTGAAAAATACATTCCTTATACTCAGAGCTCAGTTAAGGTTTTTATTTTAAACTATTTGTTTTTTATCGTTTTCATAAAACATTTGGAAATGTCTGCATGTATTGCTGACCTGCTGTTGTTGTCAATCAGCTAAGTTTTGCTGTTGTACTGTTAGAATGTATTGTATTGGCTAATAACAGTTCATCTGTTTCTGATGCCATAATTATTTTTAAAGTAATGGATTTTCAAAATATCAGGCCCAGTTTTCCTGAAATCAAAATTTGCATTAAATTGACTAATAAACCCATACAACATATGCAAATATTGTCACTTCATACACACTACGATACACTGAATAATGTATGAGTTATTAAATTAACTGTTTGCTCAATAATTAATATAAACAGTAAACATTCTATGAGTAACAATGACAAAATATCGTTGCAGATGACTGTGGTAATTTCACTGAAACACAATAACCATACAAATACTGCTTTCCTCTTTGCAAGACCAACTACATCTTCTAAACTTTAAAATCTGAAAAAAGGATTAAGATTAAAAAGATGCACGCAGCATTCGAAAGAAAGTGCAGTCAAGTCTCGCTCCTCCATGCTTCAGCATCTATAAATGAGAACATACTATTTAACATATGGAAATAAACATGCCAGCACATGTGTTTTTTGGTTTAATAAATCTTGTTTCATAACATCATAAAGCCAAAACCCCCTACGTTTCAGAAAAGACAAAAAAGGAGAACATTTTCTTCCCTCTGCTGTCTTCGTAAATTACAGAGGAGTTCATATTAGGTCTGTCATTAAAGAACAGTGCAGAGCACTGACATTTCCAAGCTATTAGCATTCGCATCCACACACACCCACATATTTACACACACACACACACACACACACACACACACACACACACACACACACACACACACACACACACACACACACACACACACACACACACACACACACACACACACACACACACAGTAAAATAATTTGTGGCTTTAGTCACAGTGTGCTGGAACAGAACTATCGATTTTGTCCCTGCAGGCGCAAGCAGCACTCATCACTAATTGCAACAAACAAGTAATACAACTGTTTACAGCCGACATAAAAATGTAATCCACAGCTAACAGGAGAGAAATTTAAAGTAAGAGTGGAGTAATGGCTTTGGTGCATTAAAGACCACATTACCCAATGCTCTATGCCAAGCAGCCGAGCAAACAAGTTGGTGTTGTTATATAGTACATTGAAATAAGTTAAAGCTCCTATGAGGAGTTTTAGTTGATTGAGAAACAGACTCAAATGAATATAAATAATAAGATATAGTTATAGTTAGGTAATATAAATACCTCTATATTACCAACAAAAGCAGAAGCTTTGCAGTGAATCTCTGCAAGATGTTCAACTATTTGTATTTTGAATACATGTAACAGCTAGTTGTTAATTAAAACATACCAGATGGCTTTTACAGTGTATGTATGTTCCCTACAAATAATACTACCAATAATAAAATGATCATAAAATAATCAAAATAATAATAATTCATAATCATTACAATAATACTAGCATTAAAAATAATAATAATAATAATAATAATAATAATAATAATAATAATAATAATAATAATAATAATAATAATAATAATAATAATAATAATTAAAAAATATAAAGTAGACAAATTAATAATAATTCACATTTGGTGAGCATTACTCAGAATTCTACACACAGGAAGCGATTCAGACTGTCCAAGGATATTTTTAGAAATAACTTTCTTTCAAAACAATCAACTTTGTTATAGTATCTGGTGTGTGCCATCAACAGAAAATGGCAAAATTGTTATGACATCATTAACATTATAAACTGCAGCCGTTTACAGAAATCTTAGTCTATTTCCTCAAAGTATACGGCCAACAGTCCTTGCTAAAAAAGTGCGCCAAGCTGAATATGATCCTCCAGAATATGTTAAACCTGGAGGGACTTTATCTAACGTAGGTGAATTTTTAAATTGTCATCCTGTGTCACACTGGAAGGAATTTAATCCACTTAATTGACTTAGGAGCAAGTCATGGAGTCATTATAGTCAGGTTTTAGGCCTTACCTTAGGGACTGCTGGTCTGACAATTGTTATAATTGGATAGATGATAGACAGAAGCATAGCAGGGCAGCCCATGTTGGTGTTAAGTCTGATGAGATGTCATGATTAGAAGGGATTTACATGGAAACACAAGGAGAGGGGATATTCAGTAGCTTTAGATAGCAAAGTTTATCCTGGTTATAATTATATTTCTTTATTATTATTATCATTATTATTATTATTATTATTATTATTAGTAGTAGTAGTAGTAGTAGTAGTAGTAGTAGTAGTAGTAGTAGTAGTATTGCTGATTGGGTGACAAAAATAACATATTATATCTTTGATAAAACAACAATAAACATAGATCAAACAAAAACGTAACCACATATTTGCAAATGCCTTCACTGATGTGTTTTTATAGAAATGTATGCTTATAATGCTTATGTGTAAAAAAAAGTGTCATTTATTAACATGCTTTTAAGAGCCCTGGAGTCATTAATTATAAGGAAGCTTATAGCAGCACGGTAACTTCCCATGTTTCACACTACATGGAAAGTCAAACTGTCCATCATACAGAGATGAGAGCTTTTATAATTTTGACTTTATTTGTGAGGCACTTTGGATAAAAGCTGTGGTATTTCCAGAGTGGATATAATTAAAAGCAGAGTGATTTGAAACCACTTAATTAGTGGAAAGGGAACATTTTCCAGAGCTGATGAGTTTAACAAGCTGTGAGGAGGGGTAATCATGCTAAGAAGAGAATCAGGAGGTGATAATGTGACCACTCCACAGTGTCACACCACAATCAGAGAAGAGGCACGACAAAAGAGACAGGATCAGAGTTTTGGTGAAGCCAGTGAAAGTGTGCAGTGTGAGTTCTAAGCACTCAGCCATCTCTGGCTTGCAGAAGTAAAATAATTGGTAGACTTACATCTAACTTGCATCTTTGAACAATGTCTTCTAGAAAAACACTACTTTTTAAGTTAAGACGTGATTCAAGAATATAGAAAGTTACAGTAATTTCCTTAGCGCTCTTCAATTGCATCCATGACGAGAAGTGCAAAAAAAAAAAAAATGAAGGAAAACTCAAGGTGTCAAAACTTTACACAGAAACTTTTCATTCAGAGCTTAACTTCATCTGACCCTTCTGTGTAATTCCCTTTGGAACTTGGTATTCTCTGAGTCTATATTCATGCTGAGTTTCTATCTCTCTTCCCTCCTCCAGTCTAGCCAGACGAGCACAGAGAGCTCCATAGACCTCCATACACTCATACCTTTATGATTAAGCAGTTCGGTCACCGGAAAAACTGCTGGTGGATTCTATTGTTGTCTGTCCTGCTATGTGCTCTGTGATTAGGCGGGACGAAGACATTTTTGGATTCAAAACTCCGGCACTCACGTCACAGAACAGCAGGTGTCCATCAAACCTGAGTCATTTACACACATACAACCGGGAGGGAAGCTTCAGGAACAGGGTGATCTGGACTCAGTTTACCTCAGAGGGAACTTAATTACTAATCTTCTGACTAACTGGTAAAATATAACAATCAAATACTGTTAGAATACAGTTGAGCATTGTTATAAATTACAAAAATTCACCTCATTACAATACTTTCACAGACCAGACAACAAATTATTGAAATGTTGGATCATTTTAAAGATGAGTACCAGCAACACAGAGCGATATTTGATCAGCTAATGAATAGATGTGATTAGCTGTAAATAACTGAGTGCTAATTTGCAAATCATTAAACTAAATATCAAATCAACCAGACATTTTAACTTCTGCACTTTATGTGTCAGCCAGTGGGGAAGCAAAACTTTTTTGACTGAGGTGGCCAAACAAAGGCACTGACTTTTGTAGGGGTGGGCAGGCGTGGTAAACATAAGGGGCTTACCCCAAACCTAGGGGAGTTAGTAGAGGGTTATCTAAAAATGTTACATTTTATATAATGTGTAAATTTAAAAGATAACTCAACAGAGCAGCAAAATCTAAATCTGCTGAACTGAATTCTTCAAGGACTCAAAAAGAGGATGTTCGCTCAAAGTCAACATTGAAGGAATCGTCAAAAGAAAATGTTCCACATTACAATACTACAAAGCGACCAGAAGACTGTTGAAACACAACCCAAATAGTTGATTTCAACATGAGTGCTGCCTGTGACAAGGAAAATAGCCAGCCATGGTTTCATATATCGGGGTGGTCAATCAGATTTCAGGGGTGGCCACCCCCTGGCTCTGCCGCTGGTGCCAGCATGTATTAATGTGGTACTGAACCTCTTTTTCAACCCCTTTGTCAAGGCCTGAATATCCTCACATAGTTTCATGTTAAACACGTGCATTTTAGGAAAGGACAAATATTTCTGGGAAAGAAGAAGAAATATTTGAACCACAGGCTTTACTAATTCAGTTATTATAAAGAACAAATATCTAGAATTTTGATTCAAATTAAGTTTGTGTGGTGGAAATAACTGCAGTGACCTTTTGCCTTAATTACAATCCTTTTTAATTTGGTTTTGTGAATAAAGATGTCCAATGTTAAGCATGAGATTGAATTCTATTCAATGACAAACACTTTTCAAATTAATCTCACAGGAAAACCATAATTGCTTTTTAAAAAGGGACATGAACAATAAATGAAAGGTCTCTCATTTCTTTGGCTTCAAACTCGACAGATGAACTGAAGCCAGTTGCTTGGAGGCAAAAATGTGTGACATTTATTAAGAAAGCATTTGATGAATACAGGCACTGGCGCCGCACACTTTCATGTGTAAGAGTGAGTGAGACCTTTAAAGTAGTCTGGCTTCAAATTAATAACCTTCCCAATGTCAGAAGGCACCTAAAGATTGGTAACAGTAAGCAAAAGCTAGAGGATACTTTGACAAGCTTTAATCCCCTGAAAGTTCCTGCAAGTTATAGAGAGAAGACACCGAGGAGCAAGAGATCTACAGAGGAGGAAACCAAGGGAAAACTGAGTGAGATTCATGGTTCCCATTGTTCATGGGGTAAGAGGGACTCATGGAGGGTTCTTTTACGATACACCTGTTGAAGATCCGCACTCTTCTGACTCATCTTTTCAAGTGTCATTTTATTCTTGTCTCGTTTGTGGTCTGAATCAGTTTATTTCAGTGACTCATACTCCTATATTCCAAGCCTCTGTGGCTGTGACACTTCATCAGAACCAAATAAGTGCAGTTTCCATATCAACAGAGGCTGGTGTCATACATAAGTGGGTGTGGTTTAATCTGGCCACTGAAACATCAATAGACACAGGTATAGGCCTGACACAGAGACGCAGCAAAAGATTGAGCGATTACAAGAGCCTGCTAGAGCCACCAAGCAGATGGAGGGACAGGTGGACAAGCAGGGAGGGGGTACAAGCACACACACAGACACACACGCACACACACACACTCATACTTCTGTATATAAAAGGCAGTATGATACCACACCATTCAGGATCTCAGCCAAGGCTATCATTGTTTGATGGCAAAGAGACAGAAACAGGCATAAGTGGACTCCATGAAAACTGGATCCCTATTTTAAAAGGTACGTCAGAGATAGAGCAAGAGAGGCAAAAGAGGGATGATACTGATATCATACTTTTGACAGGGACATTAAAGAGCATAGACGCATGTGTGTTATTGCAACATATATTTATATAAGCTTTACCATACATATATAGGCTTTCAGCTGGAACCAGAGCCTTTGCCCAGCAGGGTTGTTTATAGTGGTGAGAAAATAAAAGGCTCGCTCTCCACACTTAGACTGTCAGTGTCAACTCACTGTTATTATAAACCTCAGGGGCAAAATCATGTTTTTCATAAATACATTCATACAGTAATCTGGATTGCAAGTTCTCGATTGTAGACCAGCTGTGATATTACAAGCTTCCATAAATGTCTGTTGATTTTCCTCCTTCAATACCTCATTGACATACTCAATGCATCCTATTGTTTAGAATCACAATGTTGTAGGGTGGGATTTTTGTTGTTTTTTGTACTGCAATCAGGCCATGAATTTACACTACTTGCAAACTTCCTTGCTCATTGGCATATTTTTATGGACTGCAATTTTCAAAATAAAAGTCACAGACTGTGGGCAGTGCACAGGGACTCTCTCTCTCTCTCTCTCTCTCTCTCTCTCTCTCTCTCTCTCTCTCTCTCTCTCTCTCTCACACACACACTCACACACACACACACACACACACAAAACGACACACAAAACGACGCACCAAACTTTCCCCTCTCTACCAGTGTCTCAATTCATTCAATAAACAACGCCAGTATTCCGCTGTTAAAGTAAACAAGGGTGCACACTTGGGAGCACTACTGTTATATAACCATACATTTACACAGCGTCCACTTACCTGCTGAAGTGCGTTGCACACGCGCTCCGCCAGTATCCCGCTCGTGTTTTCAAACGAGGAAACGGAGCGCATCATTTCCGTAGGTACGGCGGGTAGAAGTGGTCACATGATTTCTGCAATTACATTTTTTGCTTTATCATTTATGTCCTAAAAATTTGGTTTGGGTTTCCAGCTTAGAATGTCTTAAATTTCTTTGTGAAATGTGTTAAGTTTTAAAAGTTTAATATAGCTAAAATGTTAAGAAAATATGCTTTTGGCTAGAGTATAATTATTGACGCCCGGTGGGAGGGGCTACAGGTTTAAAAAAGGGCTGCTTTGGGCTCTCAGGCAAGTCTTGTTTTGGTTACACTGAAGGTAACTGCACAGCCATGTTGTCATTACTGCCATGTTTTTCCCCTGTGGAAATTTAAGAGTCACTGTGGAACCCTTGCCTTGTTGGTGATTTTTTAAATATCGTTTTTTTTTTTGTTGTTTGTTTATTTTTTGCTCTTTTTTTAAATATTTTGCACTGCACTTTGGGAGACCAGCAAACAAACAAATTCCACCATCACCTCATTTTACAACTATGCCTGTGTTGTTCACTTGAAGTGAGTGTTGTGAAAAGAACCATGCGACATTGCAATATAACAATGTAGGCTAATATGGTTTTATGGTTTTATCTATGGTTTTTATCTGACCTTCCCTGCTGCTTTTACTTATTTTTATTCAACTACAGTGTTTTTAACAAGTGTCTGCATCTTACTGTTTGTTTTTTAACCCTGTAGCACTTTGAGATTTAGTGTAATGTAATGTAAAGCACGTGATAAATAAAGTACATTAGTACTATTATTATTATTATTATTATTGTTATTGTTATTGTTATTGTTATTATTCATATTAAATATTACACCGAAAATTGGATTTCTTACATGTGTAATACTGAGAAATAGCGAGAAGGTTCCTGGTTTGTATCCCAGCCGGGGCTTTTCTGTAAGGACTTTGCATGCTCTCCACATATCTGCATGCGTGGGTTCTCTCTGGGTTCTCCAGCTTCCTTCCACAGTCCTAAAACAAGCCAGTTAGTAACTCTAACTCGGTATAAGTATGAGTGTCTGGTTTTTTTTCTGTCTGTATGTTAGAACTGTGATTGGCTGGCAGCCTGTCCAGAGTGTACCCTGCCTCTCACCCACTGACAGCTGGGATCAGCTCCTTCGAAGTGTTAAATCAATGAATCCATTTGCAGTGCAATAGAGCATGATCAAAATGCACAAGCTGAATGTCCTCCATGCTAACTGTGGTACTTCACATCACAATTCTGGCCTGTGTGTCACCTTCTGTGGTGTCATCTTTGTCCTATGGCCTTCTTCTCTTTTTTTCTGCCCTCTAGTGGTCTGTTGGTGTAGTGCAATTTCATTTACGGCTTCTCCATGTGTCACTGGCCTGATTTGCATGATCTTCACAGAACTTCAGGCCATAGTGGAAACAAAGATAACAATGGGCCACAGGAACCATTTAAATCCTTGAAGAGGAGTTCCTGGAACTAAAAGTTTCTGGTACTTCTGTCAAAAAGCATCTTCAATTGATGGGTGGATGATCTTTGACTTGTACTGGGTTTTGTTGCTTGTAATGTTTCACAATAAGTTTTGATGTATTTGTGCTTTATGCTATAAAGTGGGTGGTTTAATAGGCCAGGAAAGACTATCTACACTAAATGTTCAATTTAGTAACTCTATATGTCATATACTCATACATTTAAATCTATTATTAATACGTTTCACTTCTCCAATTTCAAAATACCATCCAAAAAGCTTCGCTTTTCAGGACCTGTGCAGTATATACATGTAGTAAGTAATTGTCATGTGCAGTAAAAGGGTAGAAAAGTTCTTTCTGGAGGTTAAAGAAAAAACCAATTCTGTCTGACAGGGTGTCTTTCTCTACATGGGAACCTTTTTGTTATGGTCCTGATTTGTTGTGTGATTTGCCCTAACCCTCTCTCTCTCTGCCTGCAGGTTGCATGGGTAGGGGCGGGGCCGGTCTCCTCAGCAGTGAGGCTCATCAGGCACACCTGTCCCTGATCTGCTCATCAGCACTGGCTTCTTAAGCCACCACCAAACACTCCTCCAGTGCCAGATTATTCCTCTAGCCGCATGCTCCATGTCCCGTTGTAGCCTTGCTCCTGAGGAGATTCAAGCCACGCTTTTCTGTTTACTTATCTCGAGTTGTTTCCAGAGGATTGATTCCTAGTTTTTGTTTGTGAGTTTTTGATAGAACCTTTTTCCCCTTTTGGGTGATTTTGTGTTACTCCTAGTTTTGTACTTTTTCTCAGTTGTTTTTACCCGCAAGGCGCTTTTTGTTGAACCTTGGTTTTTGCTTAATAAATACTTTTTCCCTGTACTCTGCATTTGGGTCCTGGTCCTTTGCTCAAGCCGTAACACTTTTATTCAGCTTTAAACAGTATCTGTGATTCAAGTGACATCATAAGTACCTGAGAAAGCCACATTTACATGGGGATAACATGTAAAGTCCTTAAAGGCTCCTGCACAGCAAGGTGTCCAATTGATGTGACTGGCACACTTAAAACTTTACATGATTAATAATAAGGTTGTGTTTTAAGTGAGATCAGTATTCTCACTTGTCTTGTATCGTTCTACAACACTTAAATATAAAACCTTTTTTTTAAAAACTCAGAAAACAACAAAATATTGTGTATATTTTCTTCACAATAAATAAGTGCTTGCTTATTTTTTTTTCCAAAGTGTGATCCATTTTCCTGCTTATATTAAAAGTGTATATTTATTATTACCTGAAATCGTTTTTGTTTTTTTTAAGTTATTGAGGAATGAACTGCACATGGTACAGAAATAAGTGGCAACTTTGGAATAAATTAAGACTTCTTGAAGGTAAAAGGGAAAAAAATCAAACTACACTGAACTTTATAAAGACAGAACATATTTTGTGTTTATTCTTATATCCACAATGTATTACATTTGAGAAGGCTTTACCAGATTTGACTGTATAACATGGATTTATATGATGGGATACAGAAAGAAGAAAGGTCTGAACTGCTTTTGTGCATAATTATGTTAAACACCATGTCTCCAAGGGCAACAATTAACCTTTACTTCACTGTGACCTGGGTCAACACTGCCATCAGGAAGTATGAATGCCATGCTGAAGCCTACAGCCAAAGGACACTCAGAAACCTGCTTAATATGTAAAATGCACTCCTGAAACTTTCCCCTTGTATTACATTGAATACATTTTATTCATACTGTGGATAAGCCTCTTCACATTGTTATGCTACATTATGGTGCTATATTAATTATGAATCCCATTTAGGTTTTAGGATTCTAGTGTAATATATATTGTATATTTGGTAATATTTGGGCAACAAACGAGTACCCCTTTGAATAATGAAATATGTGGGTCAAACATTAAATTATTGAATTACCACACATTTTGGAGTGACTATTGTTCTTATGAATGAGTTAATCATCTGATAGAAGACCCCTTCCTGACAAAAGTTCTTATAGTCTTTAAATAAAAAGCATTTAATTCATATCCTGTACTGAATAATCCAGAATCTACAAACCCTTATCTCAATGTTGTTGTGCCAGTCACTCAGCAGAGTAGAGGTGTTTGTGGATAACATGCATGCACTAACTTGATAACAGTTATTTTTACTACTGCCTTTTTAGAAATGTCGTCTACTAGTTATTTGTGCATAATCTCAGAGTGAAGCAAGATGCAGTTTGAATTTTAGTCTGAGAATCTGCTGACAGAACTGCAACAGTGCAGTAAAAGCCTACGTTCTGTGAATAGATTAACATGCAGTATAACTTTACAAAAATGGCTGCTGCCTCTTCCTATGTTCGAGTCAGCATTACTTTAATGTATTAAAAATGATCAATTTATTCATGATGAAGAGGGAGATTTAAATAAAGCACAAGTGAATACATGTGACACAAATGAAATAAACAGTAACACTACGACTTTCATTAAATGTGAACATGACTGATAACACCTGGATTAGGTATAAACATGAAGAAGTGCATTTAAGACAGTAAAACTAAGACTACATTTTTCAGGACTTTCAACAACCAATGAAGGTAAATTTTAATTTTGCGACATTGTAAAAAGAATTGAAGCAGGTACACACATTTTACTGGATTTAAAAAAAAATGTTTGCTGCTTTTATACAAGTAAGGTATGGCAACAATTACCTGCAGAGCATCTCTATTCTTTATTCTGAAAAGGACAAATATCCTCCATACAAAGTTCCAGATGAGTTTGAACAATGAGCACATACCCAGCAAGGTAAAAAATTTATATATATATATATATATATACATATATATATATACATGATTATTATTAAGATATTTTTTTACCCAGAAATAAATACAATAAAAAAAAAGTTCCAATTAGTAAAACAAAAATAGATACATAAAGATAGAATACAATTTAGATATATACAATGTTAAAAATGGAATTTAGATAAAAACAAATGTTAAAAATGGATTAAATAGCAGTAATTACAGGCAGCATTAAAAGTGTTTCACGGTCTGTTATTATTATTTTATTTATATGTATTTTTTTTTTTCTGTGCTTGGGGGAAGGGGTGACAGTACATATCTTTGTTTGAAAATATTCTTTGTACTAAAAACAAGCCTAGAATTGTGTTGTTTTGTTCTGAAAATTATAAAATAATAAAAAAACATATTGAAAAAATAAGTTTCAGTAGTGACAGGTTGACATGGTGTGATTATGGTTGGTAATGACAGATTAAGCAATATAATAAATAAATCTGGGTATATAATATGGCCGTAAATTGTAGTAAATAATAATAATGTAATATAACATAATATGATATAGCAAGATAATTATATATTATAATGTAATATGCATTATTAAAAACCTGTGTTTCTTGATGCCTCTTGTATACAGTGTACAGAAAATGGACTTATGAAAACATTTTCTCTGTATTTTCTATGCATTATTTTTCTAATAATCCTTTACAGAGAGGGACTGAAATATTCCTCATGAGCTTTATTGTTCAACGATACACTGCTGCCACCATGTGGGGATGAGCCCTAGCTGCACCTCCCCTGGAGCTACCATACATTATCTGTTGTTGGTGTTTCTATGGCAACAGTCCTCTGTTACCTGGTGAAGGTGAGACACAGTCAAGGTAAACAACAGAACACTGACGCTGCAAGGAGAACAACAGAGAAAACATGAATAGCCTCTTCTCCAGGTAGGAGTTTGTTCTTTGATGTTCTACATTACTAGAGAAAGTCTCCATGGGAGCTCTACAGCAAGTTAGCTCAACAATATGAAACAACAAAACATACCTTTTGTGAATTCTTTGTGTGCCGACTTGTTCAAGTAGGGATGTACAGTTGAAGAGCATGGAGCAAACTGTGAAAGATGCTGAGAAGCACCTGGGTGAGATCTGTTCCCTGCTGGCTTCATACACCAGAAAGACAGCCAGGCTAAGAGATAAAGCAGATCTGCTGGTGGCTCAACTCTTAGACTTTTCCAGCACTGAGGATCCTGAGTTCCATATTGGCCTGAAAAACCTGGCTGAGGATCTTGCCATGGTTCAGGACTACAGGCAGGCTCAGGTCAGGGACTCTGTAATTGTACTACATTCTGGACATTAAACTCTTTAACATGTGGTTTTAGTCATTAATAATAGAAGCTTTATTGTTTCAGGTAGAGAGACTGGAGACAAGAGTTGTTGCTCCTCTAACAGCATATGGAGACATAGTCAAAACTAAGCGGGTGAGTTTGACTCAAGACATGCTTTTCTGATAATAATGTTTTTAAATGTAGCTTATCAGCCACCACATTTGGTTGTCAGCTCTACGTGTTTGCTAGGTGTTGGCTGCATAAGTTACTCCTGTCAGCCGGACTCTCTTTATAAGAGAGGTCAGTAAGGCGTGTAATCTAAAGTACACATTAACAAAATATACACACTAATAACCCTTCACATAAAATGCTGTTTGCCATACTTATACATTAGGAGGTTAAACTTGTAGAAAACAATCTTATTTGGGACACCGGTTGGCCTATAGCGATTCAAGTGTGTCCAAAGCACTAAGGCTAAAGTCCTTGTCGCAGTGGTCACTGGTTCAACTCCTAGTCATGCTGTCATCCCCTACTCTCTACTCCCCACTCCCCATATTACCTGTCTATCTTCAGCTGCCCTATCTAACAAAGGCAAAATAGCCCCAAAATAGCTTTAAAAAAAAGACAACAATCTTTATTTCAATTAAAAACTGGCCTTGTTTTAAATTCAGGCACAAAAACAGCTGTGTGCACAGAGACAGAAAGAGGGAGACACAGAGAAGGAGAGAACATACTGGGAGATACTGTACCTTGCAGATCCTAATGTTATTCAGTTATTAGATTATTTACTTAAAGCCAGGAGTGTTGCCAGAGACTTTGAGCCATATATAAAAATATGGGCCTGTTTTTTTTATAGATTATAATGTATGCAAATATGCCAATATAGCTATATGAACTAAGGCAGAGGCAGATATGAGAGGGAGAGTGCACAATAAGAAATATTTCCCAGTTAATTAATCTCAAAACCATAGACAGTATATAGATTCTTTGAACTTTTAGAAGACTAATGGAATCAATTTCACACACATTTCAATGTGCATACGGGCACCCTGCAGGGGTGTCAAGAGGTCTGAGTCAGCTTCGGGCTGCGACTCGACACAGAAAAGACTCAATGTGTGAGTCTTAATCCTTGGGAAGAAGAAGTTCTGAGATGAATCGAATAATTAAAGGTTCATTTCGATTAAGACAAGATCAGTTGTGATTCTGTGTCCGGCGGGACAGTAAGACTCTGCAAGTTACGGACTTCAGAGCAGCGAAGGAGGCTGGTTATTTATAATAATCCCTTCTCATTTGAATAAATAATAAGACCCAACACTCTGTACGATGTACGTTAAGTTACATAAGTACACAGAGAGAGAGAGTAGATCGGACATAACTGGCAACATATAAAATGTAAATGTAAATGTGTAAAGTGTTTGCTGTGTGTTTTTGTTGATTGTTCCTGTTCTAGTTTTTGTTTTTAACTCTGTAAAGCACTTTGAATTGCTCTTTGTATGAATGGTGCTTTATAAACTTGCCTTGCCTTGCCACATTTGACAGTTTTCAGATTTTTGACCCTTTGAGCCCTGCAATTTTGACTTATAAGACAACTTCCCCTTATCCATCAGCCGTAAATAATAATCCAATAATTCATTTGATGTATTTGTGGGACCCCTACTGTCTTTTGTGCTGACTGTGTCTCTACCATTCAGACAGATCTTAAGAAGTTTAGCACTGACCTGAAAAAGGAGCTGAAGGAGTTGCAGAAACTGGAAAATGTCAGACTGAGGAACCCTGCAGATCGACAAAGCATTGTATCCTTAACAGAGGGACCTTTGGCTCTTTTACTATGCATTCATTTTTAGATTGTTGCATCAACATATAGAACCTTAAGCCAGACAGTAAAAAGTCATGCTGTGCACTCAATCATGCAATATAGGACCAAACAAATGAGACAATTTTATCTTTTGATAGACTTAGCTGGACTTTTTTTTTTTTCATGAATAATACTTTACATTCTCACTGAAGAAAATTTCCTTGACAATTCTTTCCAGTCTCAGGTAATGTCAAAGACTTCATGGTTATCTCATTAATATTATCACATTACCAACCCTTCAAGCTGTGGGCTAGAGCTTAGTGAACTCAGTGAGTGTTATTTGACAGGCTGAAGTTAATGCCCAGAAGGCGTCCAACAACGCCCAGCGGAGCATCAGGCAACTGGAGGAGACCATGACAGACTTCCAGAGACAGAAGCTGGAGGATATCAAAGTAAGTGATAAACATGCACAGATCAAGCCAATCAAAGCCACGATGTAAAAACATCTGTTTATTTCCTGGCAGAGGATTTTCATGGACTTCATCACTGTGGAGATGCTTTTCCATGCTAAAGCGCTGGAGGTCTATACACACACATACCACAACCTGGAAGGAGTGAATACTCAAAAGGATCTAGAGGTACTTCATACTGATGATATAACTAGGAAAAAAAAAAGAAAACCAGAGATAAGTACAAGTGTTGTACTCATGTCTCAGCAGGATGTAGAAAAATTTGTCCATGCATTCATCTTTAGCAGACTAGACTACTATAACGGGGTCTTTACAGGACTCCCTAAAAAGTCCATAAGACGACTGCAGCTCATACAGGATGCTGCTGCTTGAGGATCACATCACTCCAGTTCTTAGATCCCTACACTAGCTTCTGTCAGACTGGCGTCTGTCAGAGAATAGACTTTAAAATCCTGCTGATGGTTTATAAAGCACTGAATGGTTTAGGCCCAAAATACATTGCTGATCTGCTGCTACTTTATGAACCATCTCGACCTCTGAGGTGATCAGGTACTGGTTTGCTTTCAGTTCCTAGAGTCAGAACGAAACATGGTGAAGCAGCGTTTAGTCATTATGCACCAAATATCTGAAACAAACTCCCTGAAAGCTGTAGGTCTGCTCCAACTCTCACTGTTTTTATTTGCCACTGCTCCTATCTTAGCTTATTTTAACTCACTTTACATGCAAATTTTAATCATATTTTTAATATGTTTATAATTTTCCTTTTCTTTTCTGTTTTATTATATTTGTCATTTTAATTGTGCTCTTTTATGCTTGTCTGAATGTTTCCAATGCTTTTAATGTTTTAATGTAAAGCACATTGAGTTGCCCTCATGTATGAAGTGCGCTATACAAATAAAGTTGCCCTGCCTTGTATTCAGTGATTAACTGGACAACTGAACACAGAGGACTTAGTTTGGACTAAAATAGTACTGATAGAAAAGTACCCTTTGACACAAACCTCAAAATAAAAACTTTTATTCTGATGTTCTCTATCCAAAATGCATAACAAAAATAATTAATCATAAGATGATAGCTATATTTAAGTGAATCTTGCAGCTTGAGACTCTGCCTGTTTTCTGTTTTGATTGTAAGCCTAACAGTTTCTTAATAACTCCATAGCTGTTCAATGGAAGGGTCAGGATGTCTGACTCTCTGGCCGGGCATCTGGACACCCAGCTGAGCAGTTACCCTTCTCCCCTCATGAGCAGCTACGCCAGTCCTCCTCTGGCCTCTCCCACAGCCCAGAGCTTCAGGTCAACACTGGCCTCTACCACAGGTCAAAGCCTCAGACAACAACACAGCCAGCATCCTGACACAGCCAGGAGGGTGAGCCTTGTGTAATTTTTGCTTTAGTAACAATCTAGTTGTACTTACGGTCAGTTTGGAGCAGGTCAACCACAAGGTCACCGCACAGTGAGTCTGATGATTCCACCTTTTTCTTTTTAAGCCTCGGAGCACTTTGCAGCGCCAGCGAGGCATGGAGGAGGAAGAGGAACTGGATGAGGAAGAAGAGGATGAAGACCAGGAAGAGGATGAAGAAGAGGAGTATGAATCAGAGATGGATGAGGGTCAGAACACCAGCAGGCAGTCTTATGCTGCTCAATATGCCCAGATGCGCAGATGGCAAAAGTAAAGCCTGTGCATGGAAACACACACAGACATACCAGCAAAGCTACAGCACTATTACACAGAGCTGTTATGTAGCGGCTTCCAAGCTGAAATAGGTATAAATAGATTGCTGTAGCTGTTTTCCATCATGTCTTTTCTTTAATGCCATTTAAATTAATTATGCACCATTTGAATCAGGGTTTCCACCAATAGAGTTGTGTGACTCCGTGGCACGTAGCTAGTAGGGTACTTTTGATGAGAGCTATGAGTGGCCAAGAAACCCAAGGCCGGGCTAAAGTTTTTTTTTTGTCAAGGTGGAACTATATAAGCTGCAGACTCTTCACCTCGATATTATGCTGCCTGAAAATACAGTCTGTTTTGCTTTGTTTCTTCCTTGACCTATCTCAAAATTACAACACAGAGTCTCAAGGTTACACAAAGCATGGGTGAGATTGTTAGGTAATGTGAGCTATCTGTAATTATTAGTAATGGATTCATCTGTTGTTTAGTCTCTGAATCAAACAAATCAGCTGAAAAGAAGGCTTAAGAAGTAGCCACAAGACTTGAAGAAGTTATTGATACTCATTAGGGCAAAACCATGATTTCTGTTATCATTCAATATTAATTTATATTGTGCATGGTTGGATGGTTGGTTGATTGGTTGGTTGGATGGTTGGTTGGTTGGTTGGTTAGATGGATGGTAGGACAAATAAATGGTTGGATAGTTGATTGGTTTGAGGGTTTGATTGATAGATGGTTGAATGGACCATACTCCCTCTAACTGCCGTCCAAGTATTTGAATGTAAAAATGTGTGGCTGGATGGATGGCTAGCTGGATGGATGATTTTATGTATGTATGTATGGCTGTATGGCTGTATGTATGGCTGTATGGCTGTATGTATGTATGTATGTATGTATGTATGTATGTATGTATGTATGGCTGTATGGCTGTATGTATGTATGTATGGCTGTATGTATGTATGTATGTATGTATGTATGTATGTATGTATGTATGTATGTATGTATGTATGTATGTATGTATGTATGTATGTATGGCTGTATGTATGTATGTATGGCTGTATGGCTGTATTTATGTATGTATGTATGTATGTATGTATGTATGTATGTATGTATGTATGTATGTATGTATGTATGTATGGCTGTATGTATGTATGTATGTATGGCTGTATGTATGTATGGCTGTATGTATGTATGTATGTATGTATGTATGTATGTATGTATGTATGTATGTATGTATGTATGTATGTATGGCTGTATGTATGTATGTATGTATGTATGTATGTATGTATGTATGGCTGTATGTATGTATGTCTGTATGTATGGCTGTATGTATGGCTGTATGTATGTATGTATGTATGTATGTATGGCTGTATGTATGTATGTATGTATGTATGTATGTATGTATGTATGTATGTATGTATGTATGTATGGCTGTATGTATGTATGTATGTATGTATGTATGTATGTATGTATGTATGTATGTCTGTATGTATGGCTGTATGTATGGCTGTATGTATGTATGTATGTATGTATGTATGTATGTATGGCTGTATGTATGTATGTATGTATGTATGTATGTATGTATGGCTGTATGTATGGATGGCTGGCTGGATGGATGGTTGGTTGGTTGAATGGATGGATGGTTGGTTGGTTGAATGGATGGATGGATGGATGGATGGATGAATGGATGGATGGTGGGGTGGATGGATGGTTTGATGGATTTATGGTGGGGTGGGTGGATGGATGGATGGATGGTTGGTTGGTTGAATGGATGGATGGATGGATGGATGGATGGATGGATGGATGGATGGTGGGGTGGATGGATGGTTTGATGGATTTATGGTGGGGTGGGTGGATGGATGGATGGTTGCACACTTGTCCTTTAAATGTCAAAACTCCAATGCGCTTATATAAGATTTGTATAGGCTTGTTATTTTATGCATCATAAATTACCTTCACATGTGCATTTTTACCTCGACACTGTAGGAAACATGTATGATAAGTAGCTTTGTCGTGTATATACCATGTTTTTAGAGACATAATGGTTAACATGTAACACAGAAATAAAATAAATGGTACCTTGTTTGATGTGTGCAGTCCTTTTGCTCATCCCTCGAAGATGAATAACCACAAGTAAAACTCTTATCTTAATCTGCATGCTGCAAATTAAAATCAGATCTAACAAAAATAAAAAAAAATCTCATGCTTACTCACATAGGCTTAATTCTCAGGTGTCTTAAAAACTACAGTCTGCTCCTCAATACAAGTGAAGGAACATCTCTGCTACAAACAGGCTTTATTCCTGTTATCCCACAGTTCTTAGGCTCCAGCTGTCAGTGGTAAGCGATAAATACTGTTCTGAGAGATGTTTGACACATTGTCTGCATTTTTCTCTTAAAGTTAGTAAAAATCAAGCTTGCAATTATTTTTAGGTTTCAATAGATTTACTCTGAAGTCCCACAGAGTATAATCAGTACCTTTATAAATGCAAGGTATCATCCCCATAGTTTGGTCTACTTACCGCAGGTCTTGAGACTGAATTAACAGTAAATTGGATAGGCCCATCTAAAATTGTTAAAGATCCATGCAGATTATCACATGAAGAAGTAACGTGTCCTCCTAGATCAGACGCACAACATGTGTATGCAGTAAACAGCACAGTCCAAAGAGAGCAGGATTAAAATAGAGCTCTTAAACTGGTGAATTATAAAAACAGCCCAGCATAGCCTGGTTAGCTTTGATTATTTAGCATCACCAAAATGGTCGAACTTCTTGTCCAAATATGCATGGTCATTGCTCCAGAAAATCAGCATACCTCCAGCTAAAATACTACATTTTGGGGTTCTAAAAGGCTTCCTGTGATGTAAAAGTGACCATATTAATTATCTTAACAGTGTTAGGTGTGTAACTTTATGCCTAAAGCTGGAGCCTGCATCCTTACATTGATCAGAAATCAGAAATCAACCTCGATCACAAGTTTTTCATATTACTTTGCTGTGCTCAGAAGTAGTTTTAAAACTTAAATTGGACATGAAAAAGGTTGTCAAAATTTTTGATTTTGCACAATTATCTAAATACATTTTAAGTCTAGCCCTGAAGATAACAGGGCAATTATATTTCATATCACAATGCTTGCTCATTTGGTGTTTAATTTTCTAGAGTCTAATAACCTGCCCTCATTCTTTCAGTCAGAAAAAAATAACCATCCCCACTAGTGTCCACATTTTGTCAGCTTAGGAATGTTTAATATTCCGTATCGTCAGAAGCAAAAACACTTGAACATAAAAGTGAAAGGAGTACATTTCACTGAATGCACTTACAGAGCAATATCACTGGGCCGCATTGATCTGAAATGTGATTATAATGAAGACCAGATACACTGAGCAGGAATACTGGATATCAGAAGTACAGGTAGATCAAAGAATATCAGTGTGTAGTTAATGTTGTCAGCCTAGTAGCACAATGAAAACCTCAGTTCCTTAATCTAGCTAAATATAGCAGGGTTCTTCGGAGATAAAAAAATATTCTTCACAGTATTTTTTCATCACATCCATGCACGTCATTGTAAATCATCATTGACACACTTTAAATGGCACTTAAAAAAAAAAGGAAAAGGAAAAACTGCTTGTTTGATTACCTCGCTGACGTGGTAGTTGTAAGGAGGAGTCAAGGATCAGACTCGAGGAATGTGTTGCTGGAGTGTGTGGGTTTCTGCTGTTTGTTGGAAGGAAAAGTTCCTAATTTTGGACATTGAGCTTTCTTTTGGCTGCATTTAATGACTTTTATCATGTGCACAATGTCACAAATGCACCAGACATACACAATGAGAATCCGGCCAATGGAGATCATAAAACACTCCAAGATCAGCAGAAATTGGACTCAAATGAAAAAGTAGCAAAGAGTAAAGCACAGGAAACTTGTAATCCCCCATACACTCTTCAGTTTTTCCCCAATGTAGACACACAAGATACAACCCCCATTTGACCTTTTTTAAATAGTAGACATAAAAGAAACAAATATTAAAAAAACAAACACTTGGGCACTGTGAGCACTTGGCATCCGTCAAAAATGAACAATTACACAGTGAAAATAAATGAAGCAGTTTTGTAGACAGCCAACATTTTCAGTGAAACAGTCAGTTGTCCCACGTTCACTCGCAGCAGTACAGTAGTAGCATTAGTACCAATTGGCGCTTGATTGAAGGTAAAGAAGTAGTAGGTTTAGTCCACTCTCCCTTTTTCACTCCGAGTCTCCAGGAGACCATACTTAAATCTGATTGTTAACCAACCTATAAAGTGCTTTCAAAAATAATCTTATATCATAATCATCCTCATCTATACAATAAATCAGTATGTCAATTAGGGCAATGTTAGGAGTATGAAAGAAAGGAGAGGAAGAATTAAAAAGGGTCTATTCAGGCACGAGCAGAGAGCTCTTCTCTTTCTCCTCCTCTGTTCCCTCTCCCACTGCATTTCTCTTCCCTTCCATCTGTTTTCTTCTTTTCTTTTACTTCTTGAAGGGTGTCAGTCTACCAATGTTATGCCAGAAAGTAGAGGTTTTGCGCTTGGGCTCCGCCAGCATGAAGACCTGCTGCTGGGGCAAAGCAGTGGGGAGAGAGGGGTGTTTCTGTCGCAGGAGGAAGTCGTAGTAGGGTCTGGTCACCGCTAAAGAGGAAGACATGAACAGAATATAAGCATCATGAAGTGTGACAGAAATGTTGCCTGCTTCTGTCTTTTAGTCACACAAAGACTAAAATCAGTCACACCTAACTATGTCTTACAATGGTTCATATTCAAGACCTATCATGTAGGGGAGAACGGGGTTGGTTGTCACACGGGTTGGTTGGCACACTCGTTATATCTCGCCACCAGAAGGCACTGTCTCTCAAATTGGGGTATGGACATTTCCAGAATTAGGATCAGAGCTCACCTACATAGTCTTCTCTGGAGTAAGACAGCTGAACTTCAGGTGAGAGGACTTTTTGTGTTTTTCATGTCAAATTGTAAATATTCAGCTCCTCAGTATTTTTCTTCTAGGCTTTTAAACGATGGGTTTAGAACAAAACAAGTGTTACCCTTACAAAGTGTGAGGGGAAAGCTGCAGTTTAGAGTTTTATTAGCCAACTACCTAATTGTTAGATGGTTGTTAGCCTTGATGCTAGCAAAAAATTCCAGTTGGGGTTGGTCGTCACATTCTCTTTGGGGTTGGTCGTCACATGTAACAACCAACCCCTATGTTGGCAAAATCATGCATGGTGAAATGAGCTGGAGTGTGCAGACCCTACATTTGCCATCACTGTAACTCAGACAGTGACTGCATGTAGCCTAGTTGAGTAGGCCGTTATTGTACGGCCTATTTGTTTTGTTCTTTATGTTGTTATATAGGCTGGCCTAAAGATGTGTTTCCTGTTCATGTTCCTTGCTCATTTTATGTTAAAATGCATTAAGTTATGTAGGCCTATCACTTGTCAGTGCAATTAAACTTTCAAATTTAGTTCTGCCTTCTTGCCTTTTTTAAAAGATTTTTCCCATTGAAATAACATTGTGACAACCAACCAAGTGTGTGACGACCAACCCCAGAGAAAATGAGAGGGATACACATTTCAAGCCAACACCTTAAGCTTCAATTTAATGTAGGAATGACTATTGAGAGATGTTTTGATGATGAGCAATCATCAAAACAGTAAAAAACTGTGACAACCAACCCCGTTCTCCCCCACTGGAATCTTTGAATATACAGACATTTACAGATAGATGTTGAGTTATATTTGAAAGCAGCTTAACAAGAATCAAAGATCAGCAAAGAAGAAGTAACACAAAAGCTGATCTGTATTTTTCAAGATCTGTGTTTCGTTGATATTTTGTGGCGATCTTTATAAATAACTCTGCTGTTCTATTTTGAAGAAGGAGTATTTTTAGTACCAGTCAAACCTTTCTTGAGCCTCTGTGTGAGGTTTTTCAGGAATACAGGTCACACTATTTCAATAAAAAGCATTGCGCTATGAATTATTGAACAGTGGTTATGTATTATACATAAGAAGATGGCTTATGTCCAAGCCCAGAAAGAAAGAAATCTTGAGAACTATATTGTGCTGGGACTTAAAATGATCTATTACTATAATATTATTTTTCCTGAGACAAGGTTTTAAAAAAAGAAGCTTTGATTATAAACAAATGTATTCAACAAAGTATAGTCTCCAGTCAATAGAAAGCTCATCACAAGAGGACAGCTTTAAGGACTGCAGTTGACATTTGTCTGGTGCAAATATGCATGCACATCATTTTGATTACAAGAAGCGATGTAATGAAGAGCAGCAGCAGAGAAAGAGAGAGAGAGACAAAGATAGAGAGGGACGGTGGGAGTTTACTGTATGAAAATTGACAAAAGGGACCTTGTCACAACAACTTCCCGTGGTGAATCGATGCATTGTTCAAATGGCTGGGCCTCTTCTCGTAGTGAATGCAGTGAGCAGACGGATGAGTTTCCAGCTCCTCTTATTATAAAACATGTGTACCCTCACTGCCCTGCATTCTCATAAACCACAATGAACTAGTCATGGGTCGCCTCCCTCACCTGCCTTCAGGCTCCATCTGGGCCTCTGAAAAAAACTAGGAGTGTTTTATGAGAAACAGCAAAGAAGTATTAGATTTGTCACTACATGCCACTGTTTCCTTGTTTAGAGACATGACAGACCTTGGAACAGGCAGTGGATACAGAGTGAGCTATACAGTAAGTGGCTCAGTCTGCCTTTGAAATGTTGTGTGAGTTGTAGAGCAGTTCCCTTTTAAATGTCCCGCACAAACACCAGAGAGAGAGCTTTCTGTTTTTATGAACCAAAACTCTGAAACTGCATTTGGACGTTAAAACAGCAAGCTCTCTCTGTGTTTTAACAGGAAACTTAAGACCTGCCTTTTAAATCTGGTTTTAACTCAGAGTGATTTAAGGGTTTAGTCAAAGTTTTTATTGACTTCACATTGGTTTCATTTTTGGGTATTTTTTTATTTTTTAATTCAAATTTAACTGGTTTTGATTTATATAATACTTATTTATATAGCACTTTTCAATACAAGTAACAAAGTGCTTTACAGTGGGTAATGAAAACAAGAAGTGATAAGCAAAATGAAGGGATTCAAAATAAAATGAAATAAAAGCTCAAAAACCCTACAAACTTATAAAACAGACCCTTAAATCAGAGCTAACATTATATAAAATCACACAATAAAAGCTTTCCTGTAAGAATGTGTCTTGAGTAATGACATAAAATGAGGGACTGACTCTGCAAGTCTGATCTCCTCTGGCAGGCTGTTCCAGAGTGTAGGAGCTCTGACTGAAAACGCCCTGTCCCATTTGGTTTTCAGTCGGGTCCTTGGAACAGCTAACAGAGCACTGCCAGAGGATCTCAAGACTGTGACTAGGTTTGTAGGGGGATAAAAGCTCAGAGATATAAAGAGGGGCAAGTCCATGTAGTGCTTTAAAAGTCAATAAAATAATCTTAAAATCAATCCTAAAATCAACAGACAGCCAGTGTAGATGAGCTAAAATGGGGGTGATGTGGGAACATTATTTAGCTCATGTTGAAAGACGAGCTGCTGCATTTTGAACTGTTTGAAGACGGTGAAGATATTTCACCTTGGGCTGCATGCTTTTGTGTATGAAAGGTGTTATAAATAAAGTTGAGTTGAGTGAACAGATCTCAACCCGTCCTATAGGCGCCTTGGTTGCATGGACATTCATACTCAGAGCTGTCCACTTGTGACCACTTCCCTCTGGAGTCATGCTAGCACCAGTTGTAAAGAGGGCCTTTAGTGATGAGCACCTATATGTTAAACTACTACAATCTGCATACCTTTGGGTTTCCCAGCCGGATGGCTTTTGCAGGCATTCAGCATGGCCTGTTTCTTCTGGACCTCTGTGAGAGAAAAGCCTGAGAAAAGGAAAAACACATTTTAGAGAAACAGACAAAAACAGAAAATGTAGCCACCTGAATAATGGTTTTCAAAAGTGTCCAAAATCAGCAGCTTTAGAGTATTATACTCGTTTTTTACATATCCATATCCACAACACCTGACAAGGAGAACATGAGAGATTCAGGGTCGTCCCATTGTTTAGTAGTAGGAAAGGTAGTGTGTTCTAAAACTAAGAACACAGTAACTCTTTCATGTTTGATATAGAAACATGCACTTTTATTAACAGCTGTGGAGCATGTTGCATGAACTGAGGCACAGCTGCTCCTGACAGTATCAGAAGAGTGGATAAACTGGATTAATTCATGATTTGTAATGTAATATTCTGAAATTGGATTACATTTCTCTGAGAATTTTTTTTCTTTTTTATCTCCACATTGTGTTCTCATTAATCAAGTTCAGCTCTCAGAAGTCAAACAGTTTTTTAAATTCAGTTGAAAGATGTATTTGAGATGTAACTCAGTAAATTGAATCTGAAAACTCAATTCAGTCTCTTCCTCATTCAGTTGCTGAGGAAGAGCATTCAGAGGCAGATTCGGAGACAGATTCAAAGACATGCAAGAATTTTACTTTTCTTCTGTTAGGCGTGATTTAAAATTATTTTGACTATATTTTTGTAGTATAGAAAATATTCCCTTGCTCGTATGGAGATTGCTACCAGACTTTGGAAGCACAAATAAATGTAGCAAATCACATGTTATTGGTAAGTCCAGAAATGAATGAGTCCACTCCCAGATGCCTCACAGAAAGGAGTAAGTTGTGATGACACCGATGACATCTTTGAGTAAAAAAAATCTCCCAGTATTTTCTCATTACCAAACAGTTCCTTTGACAAAAAGGACAAACTCTACACCTTTTCTTTGAGTTATGAACATGACATGTGGAGGTAATCTGACCTGTCTCACGGTCATGCTGGACTTGAAGCCTTTCATCGGTGAACGCTCGGAGCCAGCGTTGTTTCTGTTCGGGTTTTTTGGCACACAGAAGATGGACCTCGTCACTAGCCAGAGACCGTAGCTTCAGGGCATTCTTCACACTGATGTTAAAATACTTCTCCTTTCCATCTTCCACATCTATCACCTCCATGTGGTCCATATCCATCCGACCCTTATAGTACAGCATATCCCGGCGCAAGAGATCCTGCGGGTTGTAAGCATGACAAACTCAGCCAAGAATCCTTTTAAAGCGTACATGAGCTAAGGTTGCAGAACAAGAAGATCAGTCATTAGTGGATGTTTGAAAAATGCTGTTTCTTGGCACAGATAGGATGATCCTATTTTATCTTATTGTACAGATCCCGTAACCAGTAGGAGACCAGTTGAGATGGCTGTACCGAACAACCCTGTAAAAGGCTACTATGTGACATTATGAACGTACATGCACCGTCAGAGTAACTTCCCTTTCCCCCAACCTTTAAGAATCTTCCAGCACACTAATATAAATGAACACAGTGTAAAATAAAGCGCAGAGTGCTTAAAGGCACCTTTTTGCAGTACACCATCTGATGGTCAAAGAGGAAGAACATTCTCTGTTGACTCTTAGCTTGAGGCTGAGACAGCTTGGTCAACTCTCCCGAAAAGATGAGATCAGAGCTCCTACTCAGGACATCTTCACCCTGTGTGGATCAAAGCACACACACACACACACACACACGAGACAGTTATGTGCTACCCAGCCATATTTCTATTGCACTGAGCAGCATTTCAGCTGTTTTAGCAAGGATGCTTTACCTCCCAGTCCTCTATGGAGCTCTGCCACTGAGCGATCTTGTCGATGTTCTCAAGGCGCCGTTTCCTCTCGTTGATAAGTCTGGCCACATTCTTCATGGCATTTAAGGCTGCTTCCACATCTTTGTAGTCCCTAAAAATGAGACAATCACACAGAATTGACACTAAATAAAGGCTCTTTGAGTATCTAGAAAGCACTATATACAGTAAGTACGGTTGCAAAATTCTGGGAATTTTCCAAGTTGGAAACTTTCCATGGGAACAGTAAGTCCAATCAATTATTAATAATATTAGAAGCAGTGTTTCCAGTAGTGGCCTTCCTGATAGGACTGACCACACAGTTCATTTTTCAAGACAGAAAATCTATGGCAAATAAACATTCTTGGGCCACACCATCAACAGGATGCAATTTGACTATGACTTATTGATTAAATTGGAATAGTGATTCTTAATTTGACGTTGAACTTCTCACTGTTGCCGGTTTGGGGAAGCTTATTTGTGGATCCCGGGCACAATAAAGAGCCCTCAGTGCTGCACTGCATGGGTACCATTTATTTTCATTATCACAAACACTGATGTGTTGTGTATATTGCTGTGCTCAAATTCATTCTGACCCAAACACTCATACACTGTTCTGGTGTACACTGGCAAAATACACTCAGTACAGCGCAAATGTTGATTGGTGGATCTTAAAAACAATCTTCCTATATGAAATTCCATACAGCAATTCATGACACTTAAAAGCACTTCATTTTTTTTGCAGACTACTAATAACCAGATATTAATATTTTGACAGTCTGACAGGTTCATGGTATCTCTTTTTAGTCATATCTAATGTTGAGCAATGAGAGCTAGCCTTTCTGAAGAGACATTTAGTTGATTTTAAAATAAGAACATTTTTTAATGTTTTTAACCATTTTGTAGTCACCTGTGCTGAGGGTTGGTGTATTTGAGCAGCTCAGCCAGCTGTAGTGGGTACTTGCAGATCTTCTGAACTGGGGTGAGCAGAAATCCATCTAAGGAAATGTCGATCATCTTCTGAAGCAGCCGACAGGCCTCGAAGAAGAACACATACTTGTTGACCTTCATGACCTTAGAGAGCTGGACGCAGGCATTGGGGTGGTTGTTGCAGTACTCTGAATAGATCTGGAAATCTGTTTGCTGCACGTGAAAGGGAACAGGAACCAGGTTAAAAGCAGGTAAAGTACTTAGGTGGTATATATAGTCCAGAGTTGAAATGTTGAAAAAAAGTAACACCTTCTTAAAAATTTAACTTTGAAATATAAGTGTTTTTTGTGAGTTCTTTTAATCCAAGCTGTTAAAATGAAAATGATGGATGTTAAGATTTGGTGACCCAGCTCACATGTTCTAGGAAGCAGCAGCCGATCTCACTGACGTGGGGTTGCTCCTTGTTGAATTTCTTCTCTAGACCTTTCAGGAACTTTCTCTGGAATCGATAGATCTCTTCAATATTGCCAAAGATGGTGCGAAGCTGCTCCTCATTAAACATGTCTGTCCTTTTGCGGCACTGTTTGATATAGCCCTGAGGAAAACAGAGGCATACACAATAAATAAATACATTCAGGCATTCATAAAGGATGCCAATAATGTGCCATTGAACACTTCTTATATTCAAGGTAACCCTACAAGCAGATCAGTGAGCCAGCTGAGCCCCAGCCGAGCCAGGACTTAGGATGTTGTCTTGTTCATGCTCCAAGTTACATAACTCTATTGTTCAGTGTTTAATAAGAATTCCAATCCAAAGTGCAAGTGTGAATGCACCTGATGTAATTTGTAGCCATAACAACTGTAACACTCTGGCACATGGGAAACTAAGCTGTGTACTGTTTACTGATCATTATTACATGTTGAGTTATGTGAATTGAAGCCTTCTTTTCATAACATGAAATGTGAAAACTAAACAAATCATATTTTTAACATTGTCATTACCCAGGAAGTAATAATTCACATAATCATTAAGAACAGAGTACTTCACATGACAAAGATTAAAACATTGTGTAGAGTGGACGACATGATGTTGTTTCAGAAACTAATCCAGACCTCACAGATGTCTTTCAGGTGCTTGATGTAATCTCTCTCTGTGCTCATGATCTCATTGATGACATTGGTCCTCATTTGCTCCTTGCAGGGTAAACCAGGTCCCAGCAACAAGCCCAGACCTGCCCGGTCCTCCTGCCCTGTTTGAGCCTCCTCCAGCTGGGCCAGATACTCCTCCATGGGCTCATCTTGGTTAACACGCAGCTGAGGAGGACACAGGTGACTTAAAATAAGAACTCTTATTGGATCCAACACAACTCTTATTTGTTGATTCTCTATTTTTATAAGAATTAATGAATATGAACTGAAATGTTCTATGTTTTAATTGTAACTAGATTACATCTCAGTCATTGAAATAATAAGAGTAACAAAGCTGCAGTTTTTAATCAAAGAGTTCTGTTTAAACATTATTCTGTAATAATCTGGGGTGTGTTTCAAGAGCCATAGACAGTGTGTCTTACCCGCACAAAGCTGGCAGGGAACCAGCCCTCACTGTCCATGATGCGACCCCACCACCACTCTTTGTTAGTGGCATCAACTACTTCAATGACATCACCAGCCTTGAAGCCCAGCTCTTGGTCGTCCATGGTGACATGGTCCCAGAGGGCCTCAGCATACACCACGCTGCCATCGCTGATCAGCTGTTGAGAGGAAGGGACACAGATTGTAAAATTCAAAAGTCACAACGAGCATTGGTAAACCTCATATGTGATGCTGGATTTCTTCACCACACTGCACTTATTTCAGCAAGGCTGTATTCAAGCATAAAGGTGCTTTGAGCTAATTCTTGCTTTTCATGATGCTAACTTGGTTGAGGAAAGTGTGCTGTGATGCAGAAGAAACGTTCAACATGAAAAATAAGCATTCTTAAGTCATTTACTCTAAATGATGGTGGTACTTTTAAAGCAATATGATCACCAAGTATGTAACGATGCATCCAAACGTGAACGGCAAAGCCTGATTTCATGACCATCAATTCAAAAGTTGTCGAGACCTTGTTGTGCAAAGCAGAACAGTATGTCATGTGTGACTTTTGGAGTGCTTGGTCAAGTCTAATGTAACAACCATAGTTTTCTTTTTGTAGCGAGGGAGCATAGAGACTCTAGTTTGCAGCATTACAGGAAAGTAGAACATGTTGTGTTTTTCAGGGCGTGACCAATGCTAGATCGTGAAAGTCAGGGTAGCCTGCTTTATTGTTTCTGACCATTCTTTTTCTACAATGAGGTTTGCATTTTCAATCTAACATTATATGCTAATATTGTTTTTCATCTCTAGGAAATATATGGCTCTAATAACCCGTATTCACCAGCTACTCTGTAACTGCGTCTATTATTGTGCAGGCCAAGTAGCCTGATATGAGCTGAAACTCTATAAGAAGGTCTGGATAGTTGAGGTGAGCTTTAGATTCAGCTTGTCATTACAAGCCATCCTTTTTACAAATTAGTACATGTTGTTTTGTTGTTCATTATTTTAATAGTCATGTTTAGGATGTCAGTATTTTCAGTGAGTCTTGAACAGATGTACTAAATCCAAATACAAGTGAAAGATATTTCTTCTACCTAACTCGTGCCTAGTTATTCTAAAAACAATGAGAGAGCAAGAGAGAGATTAAAAGAAGAGGATGAAGATGCTGAAAAACCTTTCATTAATAATTATGTGACAATGATGAATTAATTTGGTGCTTTAAAAAGCACACAGTTGCACTCCCAATGGATATTGCATAAGGAAATATTACATGCTCCAAATTAGCATAACTTCTGGTACAAACCTTTTCCACTTCCAGTCCTCTCTGGAAGATACAAAGACAGAAGTTCTTCCTTAAGCTACAGAAATAAAACATTCAGTCTGCACAATCTTGCTATCAATATCAGTCGGCCCACTAACGGCAAAAAAGGGAGACAGTCTGTTTTGATGTCGTGAGATCAGAGGCAGACACATGATTAAATCAGTCGTACTTTAAAATGCATCTGTGCAGTATGTGCTTCGCAAATATATCAGCCTTTATATAGGCTACTGAGCACTGGATGCTGCTGAATGTGAGATCAATGAGATGCAAAGGTGGAAGTACAGTAAGACACACTAGATGAAAGAGGCCGAAAGGGAGAGAGAGAGGCAGACACAGAGTGAGACCAGGAAAGAGATGGAGCCAGTGCTATTGATGGAGACACTGCAGTGGTCATATTTCACACTGCCTCGTACACACCACCAATTTCACTGCGTCAACATGGCCCCTGGCTCCACAGAGGGTATCCATTATGCTGCTTAGCCTCTCATTCCTGCAGAGGCCGCACAAATCTTGCTGGAGCTCATCAGCCCACAATCCCTCCTCTCTGCAAGCTAGTCTTTTTTAGAGATAGCAGGGGAAAAAAAGCCTGCTGTTCACTCTACCTTACTAGTGCTGTTACGGAACAAGTCCTTTCATTTTCTTAGCACTACCAATACATCATGGCAATGAGGGAAACAGACAATGTGGCTGTTGCTAAGCAACACACCCACACCATCTTGCCTTTCTGCTGTTTTTATCTCCAGATTCTTCTTTGACTACATGACACCACAATATCTAATAATTAAATGTTATGATAGTAAACAGCTTCTTCCTCATGACAACAGGTTGAGCTACAAGACAGTGCTCAAAGAACCGGTCACTACCAGACCGGCATTAAGGTACATACACACACACCGACACACTGTCACACATACGCAGCTCTGTCTCTGTAACCTTTTCCCTTGAACTTGCAAAATGAGCAGCTGAGCAGGGTGTCATCAGCCTTGTCTCATGCGTGGTCTTTGCAGTTCTATAAATCTATGAAATGCAATTATTTTTTTAGATGATTGTTTTATATTTAAAGGGACCATGTGCAATATTGAACATAAATGTTATCACTTAATTCATTGTACCAGAGTTAGCTTAAGGCTAATTTACATCTGCGTGTTGCGAGTCATGATTTCAAAGATTTCACATGAATAAATGTTTAATTTTGTTAAATAAGTTAACACAGTGGTGCATCGGCCTATATCTCCATGCAACTGCAGAATTCTTTGGTATTGCAAAAGAGGAGGCGAGTCCACATACTGGGGAAAACAAACAGCATTCATCACCCAGTAGTGTCTGGTCCTTTGGAGAGAGTAGACACATTGGGTGTAATGTTTTCTCTACTTTGGCAGAATGTTAAAGGGAAATGTTAATATCAAAGACGATGCAACTCCAAATAAAATGAAAACGTTGTTTGGATTTATTTTAGACTGACAGTTGGATGCATGTTAGGAGCTCCTAAATTATTTTAGATTAACATTAGTTTAATCTGTGGCAAAGGCGGCTTGCTTTTGTTGACGCTTTGAAGTAATTTCACCTCAGGAGGGCAATCTGTCAGTAAATTGAAAACAGAGGAACATCCCTCTGGTTAATCTGCTCACAGCTGATACAAATGTAAAACCTTTCACAAAGGGCCTAATGTGGATATTGCTCAATGATTTGGTAAAGCATGTTTATTTAATTTTTCAATTATGCAAATGCAACTGATATAGAAGGGATGCTCTCAAAAAGCTCCTTGTAAACAAATAAATAATTGACAACACAATACAAGCGTCCCAATGTGAGACAATACTGTGCAGGGTAGCAGAACAGACTGAGAGAACACAGAGTACAATGAGTTTTTTTCTGCAGCCTTGTATCGTAGGAGAAAAAGGAAAGTGTGTACATTTCAATCTGTGAAAAGCTAACAAAAAAGATAATGCTAAGAGGCAACAACCATAACCACAGAAACATAGTCCAGATACCTTTAGCTTATCACATTAAGAAGGCGGACAGTTTTGAGACACACAGTTAGACAAAGATATGTCAAACAAACTATTACTTAAATGTTCAACATTTAATGTTAAATCACCGTTGCTAGCCTAGTTGCCAATTTGGAACTCGTCGTTTCATTGTATTTTTTGTAACAATGAAACAAGTTGCCTAACAGTGTATATAACACAAATCTAATGTGTTTTTACCAGGTGTTCATGCAACCCTATTTGAAAAACATCTGGCTGTATGACACCCATAATTTGGTACTATGCCCAGTGTAATTTTGAGAATACCACTGTAAATGTTTAGCTAGCATCATTCAATTTCAGTCAATGTTGAAAAGCAACAACACAAAACTACAGACATCTCACCAAATACTATGTACTGTGTTTCCACAGCACTTATTCCATCAGTACACCATTAAGGTTATGTCAGTCTCACAACTTAGGTGCTTTCAGTTTCTGTTCTCTAGGAAAAACTGTGGTTTCATTCACACAGAGACGACATGACTCTGATGTTGCCAAAGTGTATTCAATTTTACTGGATCATAGGAGTGAAAAAATGGAGGAAAGTTTTGCTTTGCTTTAGCAGGATTCAGAGAGTATACATCTAAGCCTGATTTATACTTCTGCTACAAAATAAGAAACTTCAGAGGGAGTAAACTACTGTTGTTAATATAAGCCTGCTTCAAATAAAAGGTTGCAGTCAAACTGGAAAAAGTTGCCATTTAGTAATGTGATATCTGACATTGCTCTGTAAATGAACATTGTGTAGGTTTTCATACATAAAACTTGTTTCATTGAATACATTTAATATGCATGGCTAACACCATCAGCACTTCCATTACCAACACAGTTGACGTAATCACATTGACGGTATTTTTAAGTTCTGCCTGGTCTTTGACATTAAACACTTTATATGCTGTATCCTTGGCCTGTAGGAGTCAGCTATGTTAACTTTTACAAACTGCAAACAGCAGACACATTAGCAATTTATCAACAGCAGCTAGTGCGCAGATAATGTAAAAGTGCCAGAGCACTCTGGAACAATAGCTTCTAAAAAGACAGAAACCGTTAGCTGACAAGGGAGGTACAGATCACATCACTGACAAACAGGTTGAGATTTTCAAATGGACAGGAAGTGTCAACACAAATTAACCCAGACTACTAAGTGCTGCTGAAACTGACAAGTTCTGCTACTGTTTGTTCAAAACACAATCAGCCCAGGTTATCTAAGAGCCCTGTAACTGTAACAAGGTCGCTGCAGAGTGTGTTACATCACCTGGAAGCATTCTGTTGTACTATTCCTGCTTGTAAGTGGTTTGTTTACCCAAATGAAAATGTAATTTAACATGTGACTTTACACCAGAGATATGCTCCATATGAAAGAAATCAACTATTTCATGGGTAATCCATGGTGCCACAGGACACTGTTTCTGAGGAAGATTTTGCCTTTCTGCTGTAGAGGATGTGATGTTTGTGATACTCTAAACTTTTGTCAGATTGAACAAATCTCCAATGCCCAACCTCCCAAACAAAAGTTGTGTGTCCAAAACAACCACATACTACATTCACAAACACAATGTAGTGTAATTTGACTCACACTTAGTGAAGCCCCTCAAACCACTCACATGTTAAGTATCATTTGTTAAAGATATAGAGCTGAAAGCCACAAACAGGGTAGAGGAGCCAGAAAGTATTCAGACAAAGGCTACTTCCATTAGTCTGATATTTGTAGACACTTTTACTGAACAGCACTTTCCTTGTTTTGCAAGTCATATCATCTGAATTCTGTTACCACTGCTGTATTGATTGAGACTTGATATACAGAGATATATTTCAAAGCTGTGAAAAATCAAACCTAAATCATTTGCTGTGGTCATCAATATTAGATTTATGTTTCCTACAATCGAATGAACCCTGCCTTTAGAAGAAAAATCTGTTTTGAATGAAATGTTTCAAATAACAGAAGTGTATTCACCACCTCACACCACATGATGCCCCCCCACCCTCCTCCTGGAAGTACCTGTGTTCTGCTGCTGCCATGTTGGACACCCATCAATCACAGCAGTCCCTCTCATGAGCAGGGAAGTCCTCCTCTGATCCTTGGTTCCTTTGTCTTTCAGTTTGTCTGTTTTTTGTCTTTCATGTATGAGCTTGTGTTTATGAGTATGTTTTTGTGTGTGTGTGTGTGTGTGTGTGTGTTTGTGTGAGAAAGTGGTGGTCCGTGGGGTTGCTCTACTGAAAGGCCAACAGGAACATGAGCACCACGTTAATGATAATAAGCAGCATCATGATGAGGAACACTACCACCTTTTGGGTCTCTGGGGGGAGGTTGCAGCGCAGCACGGAATGAAAGAATCCCACCCTCTGCCTGCTCCACCTTCCTGAGCCGCTGCCACGAGCCATCAGTCCCCTGGCCTCCTCTTCCTCCTCAGCACTGCTGCCCCTCCCCCGTCGCCTTTCCCTCAGTGCTGAGCCTCCACACCACACAGCGTCAACTCGTCCTCCTCCTTGACTTTCTCCGTCGCTGTCGCCTAGTGTTGCTCTCCTCCTCCGCTCGGCTCCAGCGGTCGCCTCCTCTGCCTCTCCTGCCACTTTGCCCAGCGTTGGCCCGGCCTGCCAGTGGAGGCTGGGTGCCGATCTGTGTCAGCGTGTGAGAAAATCTATGCGCTGTGAGGCTATTTGTGTGTTACGTGCTGAGCATCCCCCTCGTCCTCCTTCACTCGCTTTCTCCTCTTTGAGAAATACGCACCTCCCCTCTCTTTCTTCTTTTTATCTTCAGCAGCTTATTCTTTATTTTCCGATTCCTTGCTCTCCTTGGTCAGGATGTCAGCACAAAAGACCAAGGACAGGATGCTGCACGTCTCCCATTCATGCTCATGCCTCCTTGTCTTCCTTCCTCTTCTTTTTATCCCTCCTCAGCTCGTTCCTTTCTCACTCCAGCCTACATGCGCTCAGTCATTTTCTACATCCAAAACCATTTAGCCACTGGTTCTTCCTGGCCTGTTTTCTTTCTATTCTGTCTCTCCGTTTCTACCCACCTACTCTCTCTGTTAACAGCTCCTGCTAAAATGGTGCTCAATGCTCTGCCTGGAGCTGTGCTGCCTCAGCCATCCATCTAACTACCAGGATCTCCTTCTTTTCTTTTTTTCCCCACTCCTGCCCTTCCTTTTTTTGTGTACCCACCCTTGCATAGCTGGCAGCCAATCAGGATGTAGAATGTGTCACCGTATCCTGGATACCAGAGTAGCTGAGGCAGGGCCATAGCAACCGGTTGGTAGGAGAGTAGGGTGAGGGGGGGCTGGTTGTTAGGAGGAGAGATGGAGAGAGGGAGGGGATTTGGTGGATACCATGAAGAATTATCATCAGACCACTAGGTCTGAAAAAATAATTTGTGTGTATGTGTGTGTACATGTACGGATGTGTGTATTGCATTTTTTACATCTACAATAATAAGCAATTAACTGAATAATCTGACATTTAAGAGAAGTTGAAAATGAAAAAATAAAGTAAAAAGAGCATTTTACAGACGCAATAACTCAACATTAAATTAAAGTTTAAATGATAGCCTGTGCTATCCTTTCTTTTTCAGCAGCTTCTCTGACTTCATGCTCTGTCTTTGGTTCTCAGGTTGTTTGTTCTCCTGATGATGACATCTTCAAAGTTGTTAAGAACAATAGCTTAACATTAAAAATAGGTGCAGTCATGTCTTTAAATATCCCAAGGTGTTTTTCTTTTATGAGAGGTTTCTTAAACAGAAGAGACAGGTTGAAATTTTGTTCAGGGCCAAGTTCACAGACAGATTAATAAACATTAGAACTGAATGTTCCAGCTGTGTCTCAACATTGAAGAAAGAGTCTGCATGTACCACCTGACATCTTGTTCACCAATGTCAAGAACTGAATCATATTAATATTAACAATGCCTTGTCAGACAAACAGGGTGGGGCTCACTGGCTCCTTTCACACATGCACCACATGCCTGAAAATTCCCCAAATTGTTCACGCATGCACCCTTTACCAAGACAAATGGCTGGATCTGTTCATGTCTCCCTTAGAAAAAAGCTTGTGAGGATTTGGGTTCAAATGAATGTGAATGAAGCAGGTCATGGTCTGGAAAGTTTACCACCAGAGAGTTTTGATTACATCATACACACTGAGCTGAGTGTCTCTGCTTCATACTCTTTATTGCTCACCTCACTTAAATATCTTCACGATTGTTCTACTGATATCAACCTAGAGACAACCATTAATGCAGAACACTTCTTTCTCCTCATGCACAACCCCCTAACCAAACTCAACAAAGTACTCTGAGTTGTGAGAGCCCGTCTGACACTAACTCTATCCCGCTGTGAGGGACATGTATGAAGGGCAGCTCTGGCCTTATTATCCAGACATTGTTGAGAATGTGCCAAGAGTTCATGTGTGACAGGGAATCATGGTGGGATTTAATGGAAAGGTTGAGTAAGAAAGTGAACTCCATGCAACTGGAATAGAGAGAAGGAGCAACTGCAGCATCAAATATCTATTTCAAAGCACATATTGACACACCAGTTTCTACTGAACATTGACCAAAGACACCTCAAACCTGACAGACAGCTGTGGCTTGAGACGCAGTACGTTGTCTGCTAATTGGTACAATCCTTATCCTACAGTGTCCTTGTACAAGACTGAACCACAAATTGTTCCTGACATAACCAATGGTGTGTGAATGTGATGAATTCTGTCTGTGACATTAAGAAGTGCTTCAAAAGTGTGGCCGATTTATCTTACAGATGTGCTGTGTTTTGGATAATACAGTATTTGTGAGGAGAACACATTAATAGGGTGGTTTCAATACAAGCATATAGCAATACAAATATGGCTCATTTTTATAATACAGAACGAATCGCTGGTTGTTTTGATTGTTGAAGTGATGTATTTAAATGACATTTTTTGTTGAACAGGGTTAGAAGAACTTTCATAAAACACTTGTTTGGGTCTATCAGTGTGGTATGGTAGTCACTGGTGACCCACACTGCCTAAAGAAGATGGTTACATATGGGTTAAAGCTGCTGTTGGAAGGAGTGGTGTAACAAACGTTACTTTTTTTCTGCTGGGTTTGGAGAAAAGGTCATAACGCCCATCGGTACTCATCGGTAAGTGGAGTAATTTGAGACTATTGTGAAATCTCTGCGTTTTCCAATGCCTTTGTATAAAGCAATGTTATTATTCCCCTCGTTCCCGTTATGACGGACCAATCATAGCTCATCTCCAATCCTCTGTCCTGATTTGTTAAGGGGTAGCCCCTACTACGTCTTCCGATTGGTTATGAGTCCGGCACTATCATGACTACACACGCCGATCTGTGTTGGGGGGCTAAGAGGAAACCTGGTTGGGAGGGGCAGTGTTGACATTAGACGTCCCTCTCTCTGAACAGATGTTTACGCTGTGTTTACCAACAGCAGCTTTAATGCTGTTTGATGTAGATGTACACTGTAACATCGTTGGGGAGAGTTTTGGTGAAAAAGTAACAGCACTGAAACCCCACCTGCTTCTGTCAAGAGCCATGGTCAAACTTGCCTTTGTCCCTACAGTAGCTAGCACACAGGGCTACATACTGGGAAACATTAATAATTGGGATCTGCAGCCTGTTGAACCAGCTCTGTGTTCAGTTAAACTGAACCTAATTTTAACATTGAATATTACCAAGTTGAAATGTAATTTCTATCTAAATGAATTAGAAGGTAGGTTATATGCACATCATACAGGTGCAGAGCAAACACAAAACATCATGCAGCAAGAAAAGAGGATAACCCCGAGCTCTGAACCGGAGCCACAAGATATGCATTCAATCATTACGTTTCAAACTGGTGGCCTTCTTCAGGTGATAACCTTAAGAAGGTGGAGGGTACAAAGACCAGCAGGTTGAAACATTGTGATTTAATAGACTTCTTGTGGCATTGATTAAGTGCTCGACTTATCTTCTTTTCCTTGCTTGTATTAATTTAATAAAAACCCCTAAGATGAGTTATCAATCTATCTGTGAGTGGAGACTTTGTTACACATGCACCTAAGATGAGAGTAAATCATAATGCAACATAATTACATAATTATTTTAAAAAGTCTGTTTTGTTGCTTTATAGTGTGATGTTATTATTATTATTATTACCATCATAGGTTTTTTTTTCAGAATAAATCTAATTTATCAGACTTTAATTTGCTGATGTTTTAGTGAACCTCTCAATCTTTCACTTTTGTTTTTAGCAACAAGTGTTTCCTCTCATATTCCCTTCACCCCCCCTCTATCACCACACCTGTAGAGTTTAGAGATTAGCAGTAGCATTGCTAATGATTATCTAACCTTTGTTTTAGCCCATTAGCTTGTTGTAAGTTATCTGGGTAACTGTTACTGGCCCCACACTTCCACAGAACTGACTTTAACATGAAGATGTCTTATGTCCAAAATACTCTTTTCATTCATTTTCACATGAAGGCAAGAATAAAAAGCAATGACTGGTCAATGTAAAATCGTTAAAGATGCTAATCAGAATATTCTGGGACCAAGGTTTATAAAGTCAAATCATCGGTTCAATCCAAACAGTGACAAAGAACTAATGACTAATGATGACTAATGAACACCACTCTGTGCAGCAAAGATGGTTTGGCAGATCCCACATAGCAGCTTGTTGTTGATTCTGTCTTGTCATGTTGGTAAATATTAGGCATCAGTCGCCCACAAGATGGCAGCAAAGTGCAGACTCTGTCCTGTCTGTCTGGTATTTCAGGAAATGAAGAGAACTGGGACACAGTGCGGTTGGGTTGCCAGGATATCTGTAATGATTGGTCACTATCAATCCGTCCAGCAGTGTGAATTATGTGAGTGAGGGAGAAAGGAGAAGATGACTCCTCAAGTTATTGATATTACAACTACCATATTACTGTAGAATTAAAAAGGGTTTGAAAAATAGAAAAATGCATTATAGAAACCCATGTGTGATTTCTGCTTTACAATAAAGCATCAACACTGGCTGATACTTGGCACTGTACGGAGGGTTCAACAAGAACAATATGAATGTATATGCAGTATATCAGTGAGGGCCACACAATGCCACTGAAGGGTAATTGTCAACCAGCATAGACAGCACAAACCAAAACTAGAAAAAGGAACTGACATAAAGAACAACATGTCCTGAAACTAGCAGGAGACGTCTTTCTTTGCCACTTTCGGGTGGTAGCTTCTCTAGATCACCAGTCTGTGTCACTGGACCACTTTTTATTCATCAGCTGATCTCAGCTGGAAGGAAAAAAACTATCAGACACGTTGATCAGATCAGGTGTCACTGCTTTTACCAAACTGGGGTCACACACTTTAGTTATAGTGGTTACTTGAGGATGAATGAGAGAAGACTTTAACCCTCCTAATATCCTTGAGGTCAATTTGACCCCAGGCTGTTTTAGCTGTATATAACATAAGATATATCAACATTTAACACACATTTGTTTTGGTTGTTTTGGATGATATTGAGGTCACAATAACTAAGGACACTTCCGCATGTGACTGCAGGAGCTGGGATCGAACCGCCAACCTTTAGATTGAGATATAATATTTCCAGCCAACATGTCTCTAAAGACATTCAATGATGTGTCCTGTGTCATACGTTTTGATAACATAGAAACAAGTCAGAGCCAACGAGAGCATGACAAACTCGCAGCAGTTTGATGTTCTGTTTTACAAATAAAGTCCTTCTAAATGTTTTAAATTATTTTAATGCTTAAAATATATTTTATTTAAAGGGCTATTTAGATAGTCAACAAAGAAACATAAAGTAGCTGACACATAAACCTGGGTAACAATCAGTTTCTGGAGGTTTAAATTGCTGGGGTCAAATTGACCCCAAGGATAAAAGACGTTAGTAGATCTGAGGGTAACAGGAGGGTTAAAAGAAAGGGGCCAAACCCACAAACTAGAATAAGGGGGGTAACATGATGTCCACAATAAAATATGCTTATAAATCAACTACAATTCAAAGTGGAACACATTGAACAATCAGGCTCAACTGATCTGCTGTTAACGTTCATGTATCTACTCAGTAAATCACATTTTACTGAGCTTGTGCCTCAGCAGAATCCAGAGCAGGTATCCATGACAACTATATAACCCAGCAACCTCAGAGCTTGTTTTTTGCCACTCCTCTTAGCCAAAAGGCAATAAGAGCCATTTCCAGCCCTTTGCTGCTGTGAGGCCAGGCTCTATTCAATGTAGCATCATCATAACACAACAGATGCTTCTATTTCAGTTTACCCAACAGCAACTGAGAATCTATAGTTATCAAAGTCTAAGAGATAACAGTGCTGGTTTAACTGGACAGACAATCCCTTACATTGGGGTTTGATAAAGGAGAAGGGAAAAGCAGCAGGAAGATATATATTTTTCAACATCATCACAGCGGAAATACAAACTTGTCCAAAGACATCTTAACCTGACGAACAAAAACACTCGCACCTATCTCACTCAAAATCTAAACCTAAACATCAGCAACATTTTGAACCCTCTGAGATGGTACCTTTGTGCTCACCAGTGGTACTTTTATGAAACACACACACAAACTTTTGCCTCACTATAAATCTGTGAGGAGACCGTCACTGTGAACACACTTTTCTCAGTCAGTTACTTTTGTTCTGCCTACCTCGTTGATGGCCAGCTGTTCTCCCCCTCCTCCTCCCGGATGTCCAAAACGATGTCCAGAGCCGCGAAACTCTTCATACAGCAAGTCTTCTTCACTGCCCATTTCATCTCCAAGCCCCGCCTTCTCTGATGCTCCATCAGGAACAACCACGGCTGAGAGGAGAGACAAACATAACATAATGTGAGAAACTGATTCACTAATAATTTATTCAGTTTTTTAAATCCTGCTTAAAACAGTTGATGCTTGATTTAGTCTAAATGCTTGACATATTGAAGGTTGGATGTTATACAGTTATATACACAGGTGCACAAAAACAGGTATTAAAAGAAAAACTTGTGTTTGTTGTTATTTCCCAGTAATGCGGCATAAACACTGCTGCACAAAGAAAAATATATAACAATTTTACCTGATAAAAATAACCAGTTATAACTAATGTCATTTACATATGAAGGAGCCTTCACATTCTGACACAGTAGGTGGTGGTATGCAATCCGCCATTAAGCGCTGAGGGAAAGAACAAGCACAGCCTCAGCAAGAGGCAATGTGGCATAAAAGGTGTTTTTGTCTTTTGAATCACTGGTGTTTGTGTATTTTACTGTTTCAGAGGAGATAACACGACTACAATAAAAGAAACGTAGCACAAGAATGCAGAAAGGAGGAATAAAGCCCTCAAGCTATGAATTCTATAAGTCACCTGAGAAGTTGTTATAGCCATGAAGATGAATTGAAGAAACACAGAGCAGCAGCAGTTGCTGTGGCAAGTATTAGCATTGAGTGCCAGTGCCAAGTTTCTGATTGACAACAACAACGACATACGTTATACAACAAACAGATGGACTTCTGACATGAGTGCAGTGGGTACGCTTAGTTTGACAGCCCAGTGGGTGGATGGGGACATAAACATGGCTTTCATGTTGCCTGAAGGGATGCACTCTCCTTTATAAAACTACTTGAGCTTTATTTGTTGATATGTCTGCATTGACAGATTGTCAAAGCGTTTAATCCAAAGTCTGAGACAAAATGGTATATGAATGTTTTTTAAGTACATTAGTAACAGAAGTACTCTGCAATTTTTACTTAGTTAAAGTATGTGAAAATGACGGCTCAAGAGACAGAACTTTTGTATGTTTTTTGAGTGTAACGGTGGATACAGTTGGCATCCCAGAGAACATCACATCCTGTGAAAACAAACTACAATCCACAATGCAAAGGAGCTGCTACTTGCCCTTCTGCATGATAAATAAACAAATACATCTGAATATAAACTATCATTTACCCAACCAAAGCCCAGAGCCAAACAACAGAACACTGTGGCTGCAAGCCAATGCACGATGTTGACCTCGGTGGCCTGTGGGATCCAAAATCCAAACATGTCAGTAGTCAACACTTAAGTAACTATTAAGTTATATTCACCAAATCCAACAGTGTATGATTTTTTCAGGGGTACCATGAATGTTGGATTAATAGTAAGAAGGCAAGTAAAAACATAGTAAGCTTTTTGAGGCAGCTTTGTGTGTAAATCCCTGCATGATGTAGCACATCGTCGATAATCGTGCTTGGTATTCATTATAACATGCTATTCAATTAAAGCTGGGGTTGGTAGTCAGATTTAGTTACACTTTATGTTATACTGGTTAAAATTATCTTTATGTTACGATGGCAATCAATACATAATATGTTCTTAATAAAGAGCGAAAAAAAGCCGCTATCTACAGCCGGAGTAAACCTGGGAAAAAAACAACCAGGCACCGTCATTAGACGGAAACCAATAAAATACCGGCGTTCTGCCCGCCTTCTGCATGTACATTTCCCTGGCGTGCATTCCACGTCCCCTGCCTGTGTCCCCTGCCTTTATTTACTGCCCCTCTCGCTCGACCTCTGACCCGATGAGGTACTTTGCTCAGGACTGTAGTCTGGATCAGAGTCTTAAAAGCTCTCACCAAGGTGGCTCTGACAAGCAAAATAATTAATGACATTTAGTAAGTCCTACAGAAATTGTATATGTATTATATGTATTATAGCTTTTCTCCTGATATCGTGTCACTCGTACAACTGGATAATGCTACCATGACAGTTGTGAGCACTAACAGCAGCCATGTTTGTTTGTGTTTTTTACTTTCACTATGATAATGTTTTGGTGTTTTCTTACCGCTGAGTGAGACATGAGTTGATGTAGTGCAAAACACAAACGATGTGCTGAGGACCGGTTTTGAATCAGTCACGATCATATGGTCGCGAATCAGCGGCGCTAGTGCATGTGAGCGGGGGCGTCGTTTTGGAGGAGCTCCGAGGGGAGGGGGGAGGGGTTAGACGGAGTCCTGAGGAAATGCTACATTCAAATTCATGCTAGGTTTCAGTGACTACCAACCCTAGCTTTAAGTTTATTTTATCATATCTATAGCAAATGTGAAATCTCTTACAAGGTGATAATACAATGTTGTCAGTAGGTTCTTTAAGAGAGATCAATCCTCCAGTCTTTTATAACATATGATCAACGAGCCGATTCTGTTCTGTTTGGTTTATGAATGTCTTGTTCTATTTTTTTATTGACAGTAATGACTCAATTTAGGACATGACAGATTCTTCACATTAGAATCAGAGTTTAAAATCAGTGCGTTCACAGTATGAAAGGCTGAGGAGGACACTTTTTTTTCCTCCATGTGGATGCCCCACCCCCAACTAGGATGCAATGCCTAATATCTATAGAGATCTTGGTTAGACTTGGTAAGTAGAGAACATTTATATATATATGTGCATTTCTGATTACTACACCTCCCCCACTATCAGGTTGGTAAAACTCATTTATCAGTTTCAGCTCAAAACATCCATAACATGCATTTCTACTTGCAGTCAAATATTAACAAGCTAGTTTTGTCAGCCTGCTCTGTCAGCTATTACAGTCCTACAGTGATCCAGATGTCTTCATTAGTAAACACCGGTGTTATATTTAGACTCAGTTTGAGCCTCTGAAAGTCTGAAACATCCTCTCAGGGATTAGAAACATTTACTGTCCTAGAGCATTTGTTGAACTGTTGTCAGAAGTCTTAGCGCACCCATGGGTCTACCACTTCCTGTCAGTGACTGATGTGAATGCTCCTGAGTTGTAACCATGGAGATTGTTCCCGTGGCTACCTTCCAACCTAAATAAGCACAACATTATTTACAGCAGTGCATAAAAAGACACCAATCATCAATGTTAGATGCTGCAAATGGCCTGCTTGTGTCACTCTGATGGTGATAGAGGGTTGTTTACATCTGATATGATTTATACTGTTTAATAACTGGACCCTCAATCAGGGTTTGTTCTAAATTAAACATCTGCATCAAAAAAATCCCTCATCAACAGCCTCACAAGCGTTCTCAAAACCCACTGTGTATTACTCCCAATCAATCAAGACACTTCTGAAGTGACTGAACTCACACTTTGTGGCTACCTGGATGATGAGCTAAAAATAAACTTGCTGCCACACCTCATCGAAGGCGTCACCCTCTGCTGCTGAGCTGACAGCTGTTTCCACGCAAGACGAATCCCTAGCAACCATTGAGCCAGAGACTGTTAAAATGAAAAAGCACATGGTGTCCCCTGGGTGGAAAGATTCACTTGGAAACAAGAAATAAACAAAAGAGGCATTTTGAGGGCATTGCTTTTTCAATCACACTGTGGGGACAATACAAGGTCCTCACAGTCAACACCTGGTAGCATAATATTGAAGCACAGCAGCACTCCACACATCCTCTCACACCTTTCATTTTCACATCGCCATCACTGCCATCATCAGGAATGTGGAAGTTGTGGATGCCTTCCTTATGGGGGCAGTGTAGGACACTCTGACTGGTGGTGTGTGATGCTGTAGAGAGATGGAGGAGCTCCAAGTATTGACTGGCCTTTATTTTTGTGCAGAGAGATCCTGCAGTATGGCTTGCAGTTACATGGAGGGGTGAAAGGAGTGTGACATAATATGAATTGTCAAACAAGACACGGACTGTACACTAGTGAATGGAGACTCCCAAACAACAATAGCAATGCTGAAGCTTCCCCATCCATACCTGAATTTCATCTTATACACAAGTACAAATCATATTTCCTCCAGAGACATCCTATGATTTCTGTAAATACTTATGCTGACATCCCAGTGGATCCAGACCCCAGTGGCTTGTTATCATTACTGACAGAAAAAAACCTCTACCTCGCTGCACATTAAACAAAAGAAAACAAAACTGTTTTAATACACTCTTGATTTGACCAAGGATGTTTTACTGTATCGCTAAAAGCACAGCCTCCTGTATGCTGAGTTGGGGACATATCACTAACATATGCCTCCGTGATGTCAGATCATAGCTGATCTGATCCCGTTTATCGTTAATGAATCACAGACTGGTTTGATTAGAATAACTATGATTTAAATGGCAGTAAATAGATCCTAATCCAATCAAACACCACCAACATATTGCGACAGTTCCTGACTGGAAGGGCTGCAAGTAAGTGAGAGTGCCTACATTAAAAAAATGATTTCCGTGTTTTCTCTCTGAGGAAGTCCAAATCTGTTTTGTGTGTCAGCAAACATGCTGAGCAGGATTGTTTGAGAAACAGATCACTTTGGCTCAATTCCTGCAAAGTGTTACACACTTGTGTTCCAGTTTGCAGATTGAGAAAATTACAAACAACACAAAAAATTGTTCTCATCTGCTCTGCAACACTGCAGGATTACACGTAGTATTTCTGGACAAAGTTTGCATTCCAGCCACTGTAATTCCCTCTATAGCACACTATGATGATGAGGCAGCTTGACAGCACATTACCACAACAATTAAATATGTGAATTTTGATTTTGAAAAATGATTTACACACACACACATACATTCATATGTTACATGTTTATAAAGAGTATACATTTCTCAGACAGCAGATCACTGGTTTAATCATAACCCTCAAAGTCAAAACAGACAATAGTCTCAAAATTGAGGACAAAGACACTGATGATAAAAAACGACGCCATTAAGCATCATTAAGATAATCTTGGTGTACGTGGTCTGATCCTGTGGACTTCAGCAAACAGGCACATCAGCGTTTTTTTTTTTTTAAGAGACCTAAGTCATTTAGTGCCAGCAAAGGAATATTCACGCTCTAATTCTGCTCTGCCATTAAAAACACCCTGTAATACTGAGGCTCAGTTTGGTTCAAAGACCATTCAGTCCCGCAGAAAGCTATGACTCTACAGCTTCTGGGGATCTGCTTTGAGTCGGACGGGTGGTCAAATGCTTTCCTTACTCTTACAAAGGCTACATTCACACTGCAAGGCTTATTGCTCAATTCAGATTTTCTGCTCAGATCTGATTTTTTGTTTGCCTGTTCACATTACCATCTATAATGTGACCTGTATCCGATTCAAGTGTGAACTGTTTGTAGCTCCGAACTGCCCCACATGCGCAAAAGAACAGTAACAATGACGTCACATGCAGCTGTTTCACGAACGAAAACATGGAGGAAGTCAGCATTTTCACCTTTGTCCCAAAGTTTTTGTGCAGTGGGAGCCGGAGAATGAATGACCAGGTGCAGAGGAGGTCAAGTATAAAGAAAAAGAGAGCCAAGGTCCAAGACCTCGCTGTCCCTCCATTGACTTGCTCCATCGTTGCTATCCTCCATTTTTGCAAGGCTACCACCATGCAGAATTGTGTGTCACTATAAAGTGACGTGAAAGTATCAAATGCGCATCAAATCCGCCTTGGCCGTTCACACTGAGGTCACATTGAAAAAAATCTGATCTGCATCTGATTCAGGACCACATATAGAAGTGGTCTAAATCTGATTTGAAAAAATCTAAAAAATGTGACCTGTTCACTTGACCCCAAAAAATCAGATTTGGGCCACTTTTGCCTGCAGTGTGAACAGAGCCTAAGTTTACCCTCAGACTGGTTGACAAATCTCCTCCCCTGTCTTACATGAAGAGTGTTTTTTTTCCCTCTAAAAGGGACTGTAGTGGAGCAGACAGCACAAAAGGTTAGGATTAGCGTTAAGTTGTTTTTTTCTTTGTATGTAGTCTGGATCAGAAGTTGCTGTGTTACTGGACATTAGCTCAGATGGTCACTAAATGAACCGCCTGGACCATCTCGGCAACATGAAATTTCCTAATTGGACACCATTTGGTTGCTAAAAATAAGATTTGTGGGTACATGGGAACCCATTTCTTTTGCTAGACTAACTAAGTACAAGCACTCTTTTGTTCCTCACTCTGTAACGCTGCTCAACCATCAGAGTAATGGAAGGTGATCACACTGCTCACTGAGCAGTTACCATTCTTAAATCAGATCATTGCTGAATCCAAAATTCAAACAACATAAATTTACCCACAGTTCATTGCAAAGGTCTGGTTCAACTGTTCACTTTTCCTGACTCAGACAATGAAGTTTGTTGTCTCTATCTCTGTGTGTGTGTGTGTGTGTGTGTGTGTGTGTGTGTGTGTGTGTGTGTGTGTGTGTGTGTGTGTGTGTGTGTGTGTGTGTGTGTGTGTGTGTTTGTGCCCACAAGTATATTTCACATTCAAAAGAGAGAGGACAGTGATAACACACTGTTGGATGTAACAGTGGCAGGAAAAGGTGTTTTCTCTGGTCCCTTATCATCCACAGAGAACAGAAACAATCAGTGTCACCAAATAGCAGCAGGTTCACACAGGCCACTGTGTCACTCACGGTGAGGAGAGAGAACTAAATTGCATTGTTTACAGTTTGCCTCTCGCTCGGCTGGCCAGCTTGTCCTTGAGAAATGGCTGTGTGAGTGGTAGCGTGTGTGTGGCATGACTGAGAAGCTAATAGGATCACAGAACAAAACAATGATTTTAATGGGTTTTTGTGAATCTGTGTGTAACCCTCGGAGGCTGGAGCAAAGGCAAAGCATGTTAGTGTGTGAGCTGCAGCATTTAATCGTTGTGAGCCTCTGGATGTGGGTTAGTCATATTAGTGGAGCAGGATTGTCTGCTGAGAGAACATTCAATACTCACTCACACGAGTGTCTGATTTTGTGGTTGGTTGAGGAATTCAGGCGTAATGGTTGCATTTTCATTAGATGTGTGTGCTGCTGGCTGCAGAGGGGCACGTGTCTACTACCCACGTGTGACCGGCCAGCCTCACACTGACAATCACTTAGCCTGCTAACCAGGACAAGGGAGAGGGGTGGAAGGGAGGGGGCTAGACGGAGGGACCAAAAGGCTTCGTGTTAGACTAAAGGGAGCAGCTATCACGAAGCCTCTAGCGCCCCAGGTTCAGTGCTCGGTCCTAAGTGATGTAGAGAGCAGGTGGGCATCAAAGGAGTGGAGGCTAGAGGGACTGTTGCAGTGAAGCAGGCTAGTGAAATGGAATGAGGCCTTGTAGGAGAAGTATTCATAGCAAGGAACCAACTTTGATTCACATCAACTGTAGAGCAAGGCCCACTTCCTCCTGTTTGAGTAAGGGTTTCCAAGAAATACTGTGACTACACCCTTGTGAGCTGTTTTTAAAGATGAACGTCTTTAGAGGAACTAATGTGATTAAACTGGCTACATTTGTGGGAAATGGAGCCTCTGAGGAGGCAGAGATGACAAATCAGTGTTTTATTCATGTGTTAAGCTGATGGAATCATGAGTGGTACACCTAATTAAATACCAAGACTGAAAGCAGAAGGAAAAAAAACTAGCTTCCCTGTATCAAGCGATAAAAATTACACTCATCAAGTTCTTATAAACTCCCTTTGGAACATGTAGGATCCCTCTGTTTAAACTTTAAAAGATCAAAAATGAAGAATAACAGGAATCAACCTATCATCTGCATTTACTAAAACAAACATTGAAAGAAATGCTGAAACCTCTTCATGAGCCTGGTTTGTTTTTTTTTGCCAGTTTTTGACACTCAGATTTGATGCAAGTAATTTGAAGTCTTCCTATTTTCAATCAATCAATCATTCAATCAATCTTTATTTGTATAGCGCCAAATCACAACAAACGTTATCTCAAGACGCTTCTACAAACTGTTTGTACCAGCGTCTTGAGATAACATAGGAGGTCTAGACCACTCTATATCAAATTATGAACAGAGACCCAACTTCAAAACAGGGTAACGCTCAGTCTTACCCCACCTTAATCCACCATGAGCATTGCACATCACAGTATTTAGCTAGTTACAGTGGCGAGGAAAAACTTCCTTTTAACAGGCAGAAACCTCAGGCAGAACCAGACTCATGTTAGACAGCCATCATGCCTCGACCGAGTTGGGTCTGGAAAGAGGGATAGAGGAGAATAAGAGACAGAGGGAGCGGTGATAGTGATTTTACACCTTCACTGTTCATTCCAGTTCACACTTATTTTTTAGGTCTCACCATAGATAAAAAAAAAGACAGCATGAATGTAAGCATGACGCTGCAAAATTACTGTCTACATGGAACATCAAAGTTAGTGTATACAATTGTAGAAAAATAAGAATGGTCCTGATCTAAAAGGAATCCCACACATCACTCACTTAGTTTACAGCATCATCTCCACGCAGCGATTTCAACTTCAGGTTCACAGACATGTAGAACACTCTAAGTAAGGATCATCCAACCTAAATAGTATTTTATATTTCACTACATGTTGGACTAAGTGGCAACAGTAGGGTAGTCAAAAAATCCCAGGCCTCACAGAATCCTCTTACTGATGCACTCATTGATTAACTAACTGTCTTAAGCCTATAGTTCACTTTGTGTTTTGTAACTCAAACGTTATCTTAACTCACACAGCTCATTTTGTAGTTCTCAGTCTGTATGGATCATCTGGTCATGAATAAGTGATCACGCTAAATGTTAACACTGAATCCTCATTATTTATTCATAAAAAATGTAACTAGGTTTATTTTAGTACGAAGGTCACGTCCTCGACAATGTTGACCACCAACAACAATGACCTCAATAAAAATCCCCAAAGAGGAAGTTCAAAGTAGTGTTTATCTTAATGTCAACTTGCTATGCCAACAAGTTCTCTGACTCTTCCAATATCTGCAAAGTCATCCATCCATCCATCCATCCATTATCTTGACCGCTTATCCCTTTAGGGGTCACGGGGAGCTGGAGCCTATCCCAGCTGGCAGAGAGGCAGGGTACACCCTGGACAGGTTGCCAACCCATCAAAGGGCAAACAGAGAGAAAGACAACCATTCACGCACACACTCACACTCACACCTACGGGCAATTTAGAGTGATCAATCAACCTGGTGAGCATGTTTTTGGACTGTGGGAGGAAGCCGGAGTACCCGGATAGAACCCACGCATGCACAGGGAGAACATGGAAACTCCACACAGAAAGGCACCTGCCAAGCCAGGGATTCAAACCTTCTAGCTGTGAGGCAACCACGCTACCCACTGCACCACTGTGCAGCCCATTGACCAGAAAATCCTGTTCAATGTGAATATTTTCATCACTTGCCAGCTGTATAGTGATTTAATATTCAATTCCTATAAGATTCAACAGGGTTGTCCTGTGATTTGTTGCAACTCAAGTTGAGTTGCTTTGCCATCTATTCGTCAAGCAAGCTGTTTGCCTGGTAATATTACTGCCACTCAGTTTTTTTTCAAGATGCCAGATAGAATGTGTAAATAACTGAGTAAGTAACTTCCCATGAATTACTAATTTGCACTGTGCATGCCCATTTCATTGTTATACATAAGCACAAATGAAAACATATATGTTGAGACAAAGGGTAGCAAATGTCACCCTTGAAAGTGTCACCCCAGCTGCCACCCATTTGTGCTCTTGTTCAATAAGTGTACCAATATTGTGAGATAGCCTGTTATATGCATCTATTTAGACAAACAACCGCTGATGATGACGAGAAAGAGAGAGGAGAAAAAAACACGAGCAAGCGATGGAGGAAGAGAGGAGAGAAAGAGAGAGATAGCAGCAGCAGGTAATGAAGTTAACAATCCAGACAGTACAATGCATTAACTATCATAAAAAAATGGTTTTAATATTGCAATCACTAATTATCCAACTTTAATCAACAATATATATGTGGTGACTTTGAGTTATTTTACTACTCCTCTGTACTGAGTAATGCTTTGTTAACTGAAACAGATGTTTAGTAGCTATGGTTGCATCACATGCATCCCTTACAAACATCTTTAGATTATCATTAAACACTCATCTAATGAGAATATTCTGACATTTTAATAAAAAACTAAACTAGGATGCATTCCAGAGGACTCCATCTGTGTTTCAACAGCTGTTGTAGACTCCACAAACACTGACAGGTTCAGCTGAAGGTCTCCAGTTTACAGGGGCACTCTTAAAACTGTAAAACCTGGAGCTGACGGAGAAGCAATCGCGGTGAGCTTATAGAGGACATCAGTGAAAGAGCTATTAAACCTAAGTGAATCACAGTTGTGTGTGATGTTATTGTGGACAGCGGGTGAAATAAAAACACTGTGGTCACTCTTCTAATCAGAAACGTTCAGCGTTGCAGGCCTTGCCCCCCAAGTGCCTGGACATTTGGAAACTACCACCAAAGCAGGGACTTTTCAGGGGGGAGATTAACTACCCCAGAACTAAATTTAGACCCTGGTTCCTGCTGTCGAAACGTGCATAGCTCCTCAAAATGTCTACTTATATTACTGCCACCATATATTTCACAATCTTTTGCCAACCCATGAGTATTTTTCTAGATCTGCACCTACAAAGCCCTAGCATAAATCCATTATGAGCAAATACTTAGCTTCATTTGGCAAGTATCGATGGCAGGGAAAACTTTGTTTTTAACAGGCAGAAACCTACCTCCTATCCGGAGGTAGGATAAAGGGAGATGCAGAAAGAGAGACAAGCTCAGTGGACAGTCTGCAAGTACGCTCACACCTAAAAACCTAAATACATGATAATTTCCCTGGACTCTAGATTGATTTGCTCTTCCAAGAATAAGGGGAAGAGGTTTCTTTGATTGATCAGAGTTTCTTTCTAAAGATGGGTATGAAGTTTCTCTGAGCAGGAGTTCAGCTCTCTCCTCCTGTGCCACTGTGAATGATATTTAATTTCAAAGTACATTTTTTCTTCATCCTGCTCTTCATTGTGTGTGCTGGCACACCCTGGCACACGTGGGAGAAAGTGGCAGGGAAAAACAAAGTGGTAGAAGTTAAGACACATTTTTACTTATGTGTGAAAATGTGATGATGTAATGTTCTTACTGAGAACCAGATGAACACCTGTGCCCGGAAAGAGGATTGAAATAATATACCAGCCACACAGAGAGTACAGAAAAACAACCCCCACTGGATCCTTCACGGTGACATTGGAGAGACACTTAACAGTACAGCAGAATTCTTTCAAGCCTATTTAATTATACTTTCCTAACACTAGAAACAAGCAAAACTTTCACCAGCAGTTTGGGAAACTATCTTGTATTCTTGCTTCTCTCTGCTTCAATGATACCACAATGTAGCCAACCCCCTCACTCAAGCCAACACCTCAATTACAGTTGTAACCACAATAGCAAAGATCAGTGGTGTGGATATTTCTAAAAGTAAACTGAAGACATACCCTTTTAACCAGTCCATATACTGTGGGTAATGTACTTTATTGGTAAAGTAATTATATCTACTGTTCTGTGCTTCTGTATATATCTTATCTTATTTTATTTTATTTTATTTCATTTCATTTCATTTTATTTTATTTATATCTTATTTTATTCCTTCTTCTATTAATATTTTGACTTTCTTATACTGTTTATAAGAGCTCTCCCAGCTTTATTCCCTCCCTGGGATAAATAAAGTATTTCTGGTTCTGATTCTGATTCTGATGGCGGCTTCAGGAAACTGGTGAACAGGTTGGACAGCATATATACCATTCCAAAATGTAATTATTTCTCCTGATTGGCATTAGCTGTGCCATGTTTCACTTGTACTTCCTCTGAGCCACTGACCAATGATGAAGCAGAGAAAAAGAGTTCTATCTGAGCCCAACATTTCCCATAGATGCACTGCATCAGGTAGCAATGTATTGATGTATTAAGTCTTAGTTTAGATGCAAAGATTTTAATATTAGTAAGATAGCACTTTAAAGTGAAAAAACAGCTCTGCTGATTTTTTTTTTTTTTGCAAAATTTGATTAATATTTCACCTCCAGAGGGTTTACTAAAGCACAAAATAGAACTAATAGCTATTTTTTTGTATTAAATGTTGAAGTATATGAAGAGTTCATTTGCAAAAACAGTTCACTCACTTTTTAAATATTAAAAAAATGTTTAAAAAAACATATTTTTTCTAATACTAGCTTTTGGTATGATCAATCAACTGAGGTTGTGTGGCTTTGACTAAGTCAAAATGACTTTGCTAATCAGAGATATCATGAAAATGTAACTTTATTAGGAATCTATATAAAAAAGAAATATGTTTTTTGAAAATGTATAAAAACGGTTATCTGTTTTTGCAAATGAACTCTTCATATATGTTCTTAAAAGGCCCTAAAATAGATAAACAGTTGTGAGAAATAGATAGTCAACATGTGAATGTCTTATAACAGTTTCAGCTATGTGAGTTGACACTTAATTTAAGTACTGAAGCGTTGCCTTTGTTGTGTTTGAGATAACGTCTGACTGTCTGGAGGACAGTTATTAGGTTGTCTGTATAGCGGCTGAACTCATTAAACAAGTCCTGGATATTAAAGTGCACAATCAATGTGGATCATCAGCACAGGCACCGTTTTCTCTGAGTGTATTGATCTGCACCAAACAGACTGGTCATGAGGCCCCATGCACAAACACTGACACCCTTGTGCGCTTCATTGTTGATGTGTGTACTCAATGTTAAACTAAAATGAGACACACACAGCAACACACACACTCATACATAACTTTCTCTGTATCAGTTTGTAGGCATAAGAGAAATAAGTGGTTCCATTTTTATAGCTGCAGCTCTGTAACCATATGGTGCAGAACTGAAGCTGGACTGAGTGTATCCCAGTGGTGCTCATTGAAATTCAAAGTAGACTTTTTATAAACGGGGTTTGGAGGAATTCAGCCAGCCAGACCTGATGGCTCAGGGTGGAAGACAGACGGAGGTGTGAGAAGAAGAAAATACACTGCAGTGATGACAGGTATGAAAGTGCAACTGGAGAAAAATCTGCATTATGAGGTCTCAAAGTTAAATGGTGAATGGAGTTGATGGGAAATCAGTAGAGGAAACAATGCAGCACTACCAGACTTTGTAATAGCACATACATAAAAAAAAATTCTGAAGTCAGATGTCAATCCTTTCCATTGAATGTGTTTACACAGACTTTTAAAATGTGCCATTCATTCATCTGTGAATCTAAATAAACAAAGATACTCACATTTTTCTTTCTGTTTCTGTCTTTCTTGCTTTTAACTCTGCAGACATCATCAGTCTGTACTAATGCTTTGTAGAGACATGACAAGTTTGATACCCATGCAAGTGAATGAGTCACCAATCATGAAACACTTTTCCTTCAAACTCCCATACATGAACTACTGTATGGAAGTGTTGGGAAACACATATCAATCTACTACAGACCCAAAGTGTATCCTTTTGAAAAGAGTCACAAGCTAAACCTACAAACTAACTCTTCACCAAACTGAAAACACTGAAATGAAGGCACCTTGCAGACTTCAATATGATTCAAGTCATGCACAGAGTTAAAAATCAACACCTACTTAACACACATCTGTAATCCTTGGTTGGTTTAATAATGCCTCAACCCTTGTATAATGGAACTCAGGTGATCTAATTTAAAATGCAAAAAGGGATACGTCTAGATAAGTTCTGTTCTTCATCCATTGCCCTTTTGGAACTGAAATTTTGTTATTCTACAGTCTTTGTAGAAATGATGCTGTAATAGCTAGAACAACAGAAGTCACCTTTAAGTTGATCTCTTCTACTCAGCCAGTGTTGTTCATGTAGCTTCCCACCCTGAAAGCCTGTAATTAACGCAGTGGACGGATTATAAAGGCTTCCTTGAATGTAACTTCCCATGGGATAGCCAAGAAAGTGGTCAAGAGACTAGAAAAGCTTCTGATTTTCCAGTGAGGTACAGCTGTGTGTTATCAGCATAGAGGTATAACAAAACATTATACTTCCTAATACGAAGCACATAGTGTGATAATGGGCCAGAGAATAGGTTCCTAAAGCGTCCTGTTGGTGACATGAAAAAATTGACCTACTGTATCTGAAAATGTTATCCATTTATAAGTTTTGACCTGTTCTCTGTGACCCCAAAAACCAATACACCATGTGAGGCACTCCCTGTGGTCTGGTTTTATTCCAAGCTGTACACAAACTATTCTCTTGGTGGTTTTGCTCTGAAAACGAGGCCACAACAAACTTCTCATTCCCCATGGCTGCTCCACAGAACCAAGGGACCACCAAAGCTGCAAAGGCCAATCATTGAATGGAAAGAAAGGTAGAAAACCACTCAGCATGTCTAAGAGAGATGAGTCCCAAAGGACAATGATACAGCAAACACACCATGTAAGTGCTGATGATTCAAGATGATTAAGAATATATGGGGATTCTCTGGAGACTCAGTGATGACCTTATTTTCTGAGGATTACAGGATGATGTTAGCAAGCAACACAGCATTTGTATCTGTGTTTTTGCCATATGATAGCTTCCTTCTGAACGGGCTTTTAGCCCACAAACTTAACTTTAAACAGAGATCACAAACAATGCCAGGTCCACACAACAGTTTACTGAAATAGATGTGAAGGATGTGAGTAATGAGTATGCAATCAGTGACTCAAAACTAAGTGATATAACAGTTCTCGCAAGCCTCGTCAATATGTGCCCTCAAAGCTACTGCAGGACACTGTTAACTACCTGCAAAAACTGACAGCTGCTTCAGCAGTAAGAGGGACCGCCTTATGTAATGCCTGGTTGTTCTGGATTTACCACATACGAATGGAAAAGCTCACTACACCAACACAAATGTTTGCTTCTTCCCTCATTAAATGCCCCCCATCCCACTGACCCTGATTCAATCCCTTTTTTTCCTTTTCTGTGAGAGCTGTTATCCCTCCTCCCTGACTCATGCATTCACTTCCACAGTACTCTTTTAGCTCTCCTTTTACTCACATTAGAGAACATTTTAGAAACAGCCCGATCACCACCAAAACTACTATTATCTGTAACGCTTTTGGTTGAGATGGAGGTCTGTGCTTTCAGCTGATACCTCAAGATCTTCGTTTGAGACCAGAAAAAAATGACCCAAATAGAGCATTGGCAATTGATTTGAGATATATTACATTGTTTTTTATTTAATTAAAGAATCTGCATATTTCCCTTTAACAGGGTGTCAGGAGAATCCCCCTCTGGAACAGGTTTGTAAAAGTTTGTGTTTTCGGTCACCCAAAACGCTGTCTCCATGTAAATGAGAGCCAAAACGCAACAAAAGTTCACTGTTTTCTTTTGAAAACAAAACTGAAAGAACACTAGTGAGCAAAACACTCATTTTTATGTCACTGCTTGAGCAATCACTCTCTTGAATTATTTAATTTCCTAAATCCTCACTCTCACCTTCATGTTATTCTTCACTTAATCAAGATCCAAGAAGTGAGGAGCAAATATATAAACTAAACACACCAAAACAACACCAAAGACTTGGGCCGATGCTGAGAAACATTGCATCAGTGCAAAACTTTGTTGAGCATGACATTATTCAAGGAATGATGAAGAGGGAGACCAATTTGAATCCACTTGAAGTCACAGTCAATGACGTTACGTTTTCATAGAAAACAGGCCTCTGTTTTGAGTGCAAATCAATAAACCGATTGACTAAGCTAAAATCAAAACAATTGATTCTGTTGAACATTTTTGAGTTTTAAGGTTCTGAGAAAGGAAATTCTAAAACTCTCATATATCTTGTCCCCTTCATACATTTATGTTTACACACACAACTTTGTTCTGGCAGAGTGGAAGTAGTTCCAGCTGTTATAGGGATTCATAAATAGTCACAGGGGAACAAGTTTAAAAAACCCCAACCAGATCAGCCTTGAAAAAAACTCACATGGGGAATAGGACGGCTGGGAAACAGAGGCCTGAAGCGACCCTGTCACTGTCACCTTCCCCCAGGGCCCCAAATCATCCAACCCAGTTTCAGATGATAACAGTGTGGTGCTACAGAAAACCGTTAAACCAAAAGAATTTGTCAACATGCAGGCCCTGCTTTAAGCATTGAATGCTGGAGAACATAAAGTACTCTGGAAAGGAGTGGTTTTGGCGAGCAGGAGACTTGATAAGCGTTACACATTATCTGTTAGACATGGCCCAGTTTAGAAACTCAAACTCAATGGAGTCATTATTTTCAGCAAGTGTTTCATTTGAAGACAGAACCTGTTGTTATGGTTGGTAAATTGAAAAAAAAAAAGATTTGCTTCCTTTTGTTTTCTGTCAGACATGTATTGATCTCCTATTTTTAGATCTCAGTAGTTCCTTTGGATCATAAAATGTGCTTACAATAAAAAATATTGACACATTAAAAATCAGTGTTAACAAACTAGAATGATCCTTTAACGTTTTGTAGGGGGGGTCCTATGTGGGCTCTAAAACAGCTGATGTAGAGTATGTTTATGGGACAGAGTGGCGAACAGACAATAGGTTGTGTTTGAGGCATAGAAGTCAAACTGCTTTGAGTCGTCTGAATAATGTGAGGATTATATATGCTCTTATGATTTGAGTGGACAATAAATTGGATGAGCTGAGCACGTGGCAGGTTGGAGTTTTGGACCCTGTGACGACACTAGATGGGTTATCTGAGCAGAGTGGATTTCATCTACGATCAGCTTAACCCTCTCTACTGGTCCAGTAATGACTTGATCGAGAGTGT